>NW_027199503.1:0-31440 GCF_038502225.1 Cherax quadricarinatus | reverse complement strand
CCAGTGTCGTCAGGTCGATTTCCCTTAACCTTTCCTCCAAGGACATTTCCATTAGCTCCGGGACCAGTCTTGTTGCAAACCTTTGTACTTTCTCTAACATCCTTACGTGCTTGGCTAGGTGTGGGTTCCAAAATGGTGCTTCATACTCCAGTATAGGCCTAACGTACACGGTGTACAGGGTCCTGAACGATTTCTTATTGAAATGTCGGAATGGTATTCTTAGGTTTGCTAGGCGCCCGTATGCTGCAGTAGTTATTTGGGTGATATGCGCCTCAGATGTGCCCGGTGTTATACTTACCCCAAAATCCTTTTCTTTGAGTAAAGTTTGTAGTCTCTGGTCCCCTAGACTGTACTCCGTCTGCTGTCTGCTTTGCCGTTCTCCAATCTTCCTGACTTAGTGGGGTTGAACTCCAGGATCCAGTCTCTGGACCAGGCCTGCAGCCTGTCCAGATCCCTTTGTAATTTTTCTTAGTCCTCGTTCGATTGAATTCTTCTCATCAACTTCACATCATCTGCAAACAGGGACACTTCCGTCATGTCGTTCACACATCAAAATCAGCCCTTCTGGCCACTTCAGCCAGTGTCAACTGTCACTCAGTTACTCTCATCATACTCTTGCCTTGGCCTCCTGCCGTTCTCTGGTGGGTTATACATCACTGCAATTACCATCTTGTTACCTCCAGACTGAAGTGTTCTTATTATGCAGTCTCCTGTTTCTCTGTCTCCTCTCTCCAGCTCATCAAAATTCCAATGGTTTTTGACAAGAAGTGCACTCCTGCCCCCTCTGTTCCCTCTGTTTTTTTCTCAGGATCTGATATCCCATTGGAAAGATGGCATCTGTTATCATTCCTGTGAGCTTGGTTTCTGTGAGAGCTATGATGTCTGGTGATGCCTCTTTGATTATTTCGTGCCACGCTTCCCACTTGTTCGTTATTCCATCAGCGTTGGTGTACCATACCTTCAGTTTCCTCTTCAGCACTGTGTTCTGGGGGGTCTATAGGAGTGTTGGACCTGGCAGTGTGCTGTGGAACTCTGTGTGTGTACTCACCTATTTGTGGTTGCAGGGGTCGATTCATAGCTCCTGGCCCCGCCTCTTCACTGATTGCTACTAGGTCCTCTCTCTCCCTGCCCCATGAGCTTTATCATACCTCGCCTTAAAACTATGTATGGTTCCCGCCTCCACTACTTCACTTTCTAGGCTATTCCACGGCCTGACTACTCTATGACTGAAGAAATACTTCCTAACATCCCTTTGATTCATCTGAGTCTTCAACTTCCAATTGTGACCTCTTGTGTCTGTGTCCCATCTCTGGAACATCCCGTCTTTGTCCACCTTGTCTATTCCGCGCAGTATTTTATATGTCGTTATCATGTCTCCCCTGACCCTCCTGTCCTCCAGTGTCGTCAGGCCGATTTCCCTCAACCTTTCTTCGTAGGACAATCCCCGTAGCTCTGGGACTAGTCTTGTTGCAAACCTTTGCACTTTCTCTAATTTCTTGACGTGCTTGACTAGGTGTGGATTCCAAACTGGTGCTGCATACTCCAGTATGGGCCTGACGTAAATGGTATACAGAGTCTTGAACGAATCCTTACTGAGGTATCGGAACGCTATCCGTAGGTTTGCCAGGCGCCCGTATGCTGCAGCAGTTATCTGATTGATGTGCGCCTCAGGAGATATGCTCGGTGTTATACTCACCCCCAGATCTTTTTCCTTGAGTGAGGTTTGCAGTCTTTGGCCATCTAAACTATATTGTGTCTGCGGTCTTCTTTGCCCTTCCCCAATCTTCATGACTTTGCATTTGGCAGGGTTAAACTCAAGGAGCCAGTTGCTGGACCAGGCTTGTAGCCTGTCCAGGTCTCTTTGTAGTCCTGCCTGATCCTCATCCGATTTGATTCTTCTCATTAACTTCACATCATCTGCAAACAAGGACACTTCTGAGTCTATCCCTTCCGTTATGTCGTTCACATATACCAAGAACAGCACAGGTCCTAGGACTGACCCCTGTGGAACCCCGCTTGTCACAGGCGCCCACTCTGACACCTCGTCACGTACCATGACTCGTTGTTGCCTCCCTGTCAGGTATTCTCTGATCCATTGCAGTGCCTTTCCTGTTATGTGTGCCTGATCCTCTAGCTTTTGCAGTAACCTCTTGTGAGGAACTGTGTCGAAGGCCTTCTTGCAGTCCAAAAAAATGCAGTCGATCCACCCCTCTCTCTCTTGTCTTACTTCTGTCACCTTGTCATAAAACTCTAGTAGGTTTGTGACACAGGATTTTCCTTCCCTGAAACCGTGCTGGTTGTCAATTATACACTTGTTTCTTTCCAGGTGCTCCACCACTCTCCTCCTGATGATCTTCTCCATGACCTTGCATACTATACACGTTAGTGATACAGGTCTGTAGTTTAGTGCCTCATGTCTGTCTCCCTTTTTAAAAATTGGGACTACATTTGCCATCTTCCATACCTCAGGGAGTTGCCCAGTTTCAAATGATGTGTTGAAGATCTTTGTTAATGGTACACACAATATCTCTGCTCCCTCTTTAAGGACCCACGGAGAGATGTTGTCTGGTCCCACCGCCTTTGAGGTGTCAAGTTCGCATAGCAGCTTCTTCACCTCCTCCTTGGTTATATGTACCTCATCCAGCACTTGCTGGTGTACCCCCCTGTTCTGATTTCCTGGAGTCCTACTGGTTTCCACTGTAAATACTTCTTTAAATCTCGTGTTGAGCTCCTGACATACCTCTCGGTCGTTTCTTGTGAATTCCCCATCACCCTTCCTCAGTCTGATTACCTGGTCCTTGACTGTTGTTTTCCTCCTGATGTGGCTGTACAACAGCTTCGGGTCAGTCTTGACTTTTGATGCTATGTCATTTTCATATTGTCGCTGAGCCTCCCTTCTTATCTGTGCATATTCGTTTCTGGCTCTTCGGCTAATCTCTT
The DNA here is from genome assembly GCF_038502225.1 of Cherax quadricarinatus. Classification (NCBI taxonomy): domain Eukaryota; kingdom Metazoa; phylum Arthropoda; class Malacostraca; order Decapoda; family Parastacidae; genus Cherax; species Cherax quadricarinatus. The sequence goes on along the minus strand of NW_027199503.1, from coordinate 28,500 downwards.
TATTTTCCTGAGTTCTCTGTCTTCTGTACCTTTTCCATTCTCTAGTACACCTAGTTTTTGCCTCCCTACACCTTTGGGTGAACCAAGGACTCGTTCTGTTCTTCCCATTATTTCTGTTTCCCTTGGGAACAAACCTCTCCTCTGCCTCCTTGCATTTTGTTGCCACATAGTCCATCATTTCTTGTACTGGTTTTCCTGTCAGTTCCCTCTCCCACTGAATGTCTTGAAGGAAGTTCCTCATGCCTGAGTAGTTCCCCCTTTTGTAGTTTGGTTTTTCCCACCCTATTCCTGCTACTCTCTCCACTTGGAGCTCAACTATGTAGTCGAAGCACAGAACCACATGATCACTAGCTCCCAGGGGCCTTTCATACATGATATCCTCGATGTCCGAACTACTCAAGGTGAATACAAGGTCCAGTCTTGCTGGTTCATCCTCTCCTCTCTCTCTGGTAGTGTCTCTAACATGTTGATGCATGAGGTTTTCCAGTACCACATCCATCATCTTGGCTCTCCATGTTTCGGGACCCCCATGGGGCTCCAGGTTTTCCCAGTCAATCTCCTTGTGATTGAAATCACCCATAACTAGTAACTTTGCTCCCCCCATGTGTGCTCTCCTGGCCACCTCGGCTAGTGTGTCGACCATTGCTCTGTTGCTCTCATCGTATTCTTCTCTTGGCCTCCTGCAGTTCTGTGGTGGGTTGTACATTACTGCAATTATCACCTTATGTCCCTCAGACTGGATTGTTCCTACTAAGTAGTCCCTTTCGCCCGTGCCATCCATTCCTTCCATTTTCTCAAAACCCCACTGGTTTTTAATGAGCAGTGCAACTCCTCCTCCCCCTCTCCTCCCTCTGTCTTTCCTGAGGATTTGATATCCGGATGGAAAGATTGAATCTGTTATTATTCTGGTGAGTTTTGTTTCTGTGAGTGCTATTATGTCTGGGGATGTCTCCTTGATTCTTTCGTGCCACTCCTCATACTTATTTGTTATTCCATCTGCATTTGTATACCACACCTTCAACTTCTTTTCTAAGACTGTGGTCTGGGAGGTGTATTGGGGTTGGGGAAGTGGGAGACCTGATAAGGAACTATGGGTGGTTGCTGTGGGGGTGGAGTTTGTAATGTAGTGGGTGGGGGCATTGGATGTGGCATGGGTGTTTTGGTTTAGAGTGTTTGGTTGCACTGGGGTTGACCTGGTTGGGAGGCTTCTATAGGAAGTTGTGAGGGAGGCTGTATTTGATCTTCCTGTGTCTGGGATCTCCTGTCTGTCTTCTCCATCCCCTCTCTTTCCTCCTTTCGCCTTTGTACCATCTCTCTCAGTTTCTGCCTTTCTTCTTGTGTTCTGTCGCGGTCGAGATACACCTTCCTGTATGCCGGCATGTCCCTTAATCGTGCTTTCTCCTGCAGGATCCTGTTCCGAGTCGATTCTGCCTTGAAGGTCACTTTCACTGGCCGGGTTCTTTTTTTTACAAACCCCCCTATTCTCCGAAAATTTTCCAGCTGGGTCATGTCGTCTTCTCCTATTGCTTTCATGATGCTTTCAATTGCTTTTTTTTCCCTTGTTTTCTTGCTTCATATGTTTCCCCTTCAACTTCCTGGAGCCCATACACAAAGACTGACCTCACCCTTTCATTCTCCCACTGCATATCCCTGTGTATCCCCTCATTCAATTTGGTTTCCTCCATTGCAGCTTTCCTTTCTTCAGTTTCACTAGCTAATGTACTTGGGCTCAGTGGCCTGTCATTTTCCCTTCTCGGCTTTCCCTGGGCTCTGCTGTGGTCTGTTAGGGCCTCCACATATAGCTTAGCTCTTTCATTTACTACAGTCTCCACTGATAGAGCTTCTACATGCAGTTTTGCTCCTTCTTTCCCTACAGTCCCCTTATTTGTGACTGAGGTAGCAGTCTCTGTTGTCAATCCCAAAATGTTCTTTAGTTCTTTAGGCTGTTTCAGATTTTTCAGTTCCTCTTCTAAACTCTGTATCCTGGCCTCTGCTGCTTTGACTTGCACCTCCCACTTCCTGCTTTCCATATCTATCCTCTCTTCCATTCTCATGCTAAGTTCTTCTAGTTTCTTTTCCCATTCATGTTCCCTTTTTATGAGCTCTGCTGCCCAATCTTCCTTTGCAGTTTCCTCCTCCTGTCCCTTGGTTTTTCTTGTTGCTCTCTGGCAACCCATTTTTGTTTTATCCTGATTGCCTCAGAGTGGGAAACCTATGTAATTCTGTATGTTAGGTTAGTAGTGTGTATGTCAGAGTGTGGGGGGGGGGGAGGTAGTGGAGGAACTGTGGCTATGTGGGAGAGGAGTGGAAAGGAGGGAGAAGCAAGTGGGTGAGTGGGAGAGGGAGAGGGGGAAGGAGGGAGAGGTGGGGAGGGGGGGGTGAAAGAGGGAGGGGAGGGATCAGGGGAAGGTGAGATGTCGGGGGAGTGAGATGAGTCTGGTGGTGTGGAGTGCGGGGGTGTGTGTGTATGTGTGAGTCTGGTGTGTATGTGTGTGTGTGTGTGTGTGTGTGTGTGTGTGGTGTATGTGTGTGTGTGTGTGTATGTACTGTGTGTGTGTGTGTGTGTGTGTTGTGTGTAGTGTGTGTGTTGTGTGTGTTGTGACCTGTCCTGTGTGTGTGTGTGTGTGTGTGTGTGTGTGTGTGTGTGTGTGTTTGTGTGTGTGTGTGTGTGTGTGTGTGTGTACTCACCTAATTGTACTCACCTAATTATGGTTGCAGGGGTCGAGTCTCAGCTCCTGGCCCCGCCTCTTCACTGGTCGCTACTGGTCCTCTCTCTCCTGCTTCCTGAGCTTTATCATACCTCTTCTTAAAACTATGTATGGTTCCTGCCTCCACTACTTCACTTGCTAGGCTATTCCACTTGCTGACAACTCTATGACTGAAGAAATACTTCCTAACGTCCCTGTGACTCATCTGTGTCTTTAGCTTCCAACTGTGTCCCCTTGTTACTGTGTCCAATCTCTGGAACATCCTATCTCTGTCCACCTTGTCTATTCCCCGCAGTATCTTGTATGTCGTTATCATGTCTCCCCTGACCCTTCTGTCCTCCAGTGTCGTCAGTTCCATTTCCCTTAACCTTTCCTCGTAGGACATACCTCTTAGCTCTGGGACTAGTCTTGTTGCAAACCTTTGTACTTTCTCTAACTTCTTGACGTGCTTGACCAGGTGTGGGTTCCAAACTGGTGCTGCATACTCCAGTATGGGCCTAACATACACAGTGTACAGTGTCTTGAGCGATTCCTTATTAAGGTATCGGAACGCTATTCTCAGGTTTGCCAGGCGCCCGTATGCTGCAGCAGTTATTTGGTTGATGTGTGCCTCCGGAGATGTGCTCGGTGTTATACTCACCCCAAGGTCTTTCTCCTTGAGTGAGGTCTGTAGTCTTTGTCCACCTAGCCTATACTCTGTCTGCGGTCTTCTTTGCCCTTCCCCTATCTTCATGACTTTGCATTTGGCAGGATTAAATTCGAGAAGCCATTTGCTGGACCAGGTGTCCAGCCTGTCCAGGTCTCTTTGCAGTCCTGCCTCATCCTCGTCCGATTTAATTCTTCTCATCAACTTCACGTCATCTGCAAACAGGGACACTTCAGAGTCTATTCCTTCCATCATGTCGTTCACATATATCAAAAATAGCACTGGTCCTAGAACTGACCCCTGTGGGACCCGGCTTGTCACAGGCGCCCACTGTGATACCTCTTCACGTACCATGACTCGTTGCTGCCTCCCTGTCAGGTATTCCCTGATCCATTGCAGTGCCCTCCCTGTTATCCCTGCCTGATCCTCCAGCTTCTGCACTAATCTCTTGTGAGGAACTGTGTCAAAGGCCTTCTTGCAGTCCAAGAAGATGCAATCAACCCACCCCTCTCTCTCGTGTCTTACTTCTGTTACCTTGTCATAAAACTCCAGGAGGTTTGTGATACAGGATTTGCCTTCCATGAACCCATGCTGGTTTTCATTTATAATCTTGTTCCTTTCCAGGTGTTCGACCACTCTCCTCCTGATAATCTTCTCCATGACTTTGCACACAATACATGTCAGAGACACAGGTCTGTAGTTTAGTGCCTCGTTTCTGTTTCCTTTCTTAAATATGGGGACTACATTAGCTGTCTTCCATTTCTCAGGTAGTTGCCCAGTTTCAAGGGATGTGTGTGTGTGTGTGTGTGTGTGTGTGTGTGTGTGTGTGTGTGTGTGTGTGTGTGTGTGTGTGTGTGTGTGTGTGTGTGTGTGTGTGTGTGTGTGTATGTGTGTGTGTGTATGTGTGTGTGTGTATGTGTGTGTGTGTGTGTGTGTGTGTGTGTGTGTGTATGTGTGTGTGTGTGTATGTGTGTGTATGGGGGGTTGGGTGTGTGTAGGTATGTGGGGAGATACTGTTAATACATACCAGTAATTCTGGGTTATAAAAAGCGATAATTGCTACTAGGGTCTAAAGCTTCAATAAGTGTCTGCCCTTGTGTGTGTGTGTGAGGGAGGGATGGTTAGGGGGGGGGAGGTAGATCCGTTATACCTCTCTGTTCTGTCTTTCCTAGAAATGCTACACTCTTCGCTTATTGTCCTTTCTGGATTTAAGTATCAATTATTGCTGTTATTATCCTATTCCTTGTTCACGTTTAGAGAGGACTTCCTAGCTTCCTAAGTATTCTTACTACTAATAACTACTGTAATAGCTTGCAGGAGTGAGTGACCAGTATCTAACAGTGATGCAAGGCCAAGCCAAGCCAAGCCTGCGACATGCAAACCACAATATAGGTGATACTTGCGCTGGCAACGGTCGTGCCAAGTTGCCAGATGCTGATGACGTAGTCGTCGTACGTAGCCTAAATCCCTATTTTGGAGATCCTTCATCCGTGATGATTATAACCACATGTGCTCATACATCCCTCGTTCCTCACGCGATTTCACTTTTCACTTATGATAGTATACACTTCACATTATATACACTTCACTTTATATGTATAATGGCACACAACTTGTCGTGACGTCACTGCTTCAGGCCTACCGCTGCCTAGTAGACCAAAACGTTTGGATAATTTTGGATAATGGATAATTTCAGGCTTTCTCACGACTTTTTCTAACTAATAACTTTAGTTATCACTCGTATTATTGCTCACTGACGATGTCACTACCACTGATTACTGTTAGCAGTCACTGCACCCTTAAAAACACTAGGATTCTCGGAGCCTTGTGTGCCCACGTCTGCACCCACGGACCCACGCGGTGTGTGTGTGTTTCTCACTCATTTTCCTTTCCCACATTCTTATTTTCCTTTCCCTTATTCCCATTCACCTCACTTCCTTGTTCCTGTCCCCTTCACCTTTACGACATGTAACGACCGATGTCCACAAGTTTTAATTAAAAATAAAGTTCGCTCAGCCTCGGTACGATTTGTAGACGCTAAATGAATCAGTTTTTGGTTTACGGATCACTGTGTGCGATTTCCTCTTTGTATTCGTTTGTTTGTGGCTACTGGAGTCGAATCTCAGCTTTTTGTCTCCTCCCCCTCGACGACTTTTTCTTCGCCACTGGAACAGTCTATCACTATATACCCTATCAAATCCTCTGAGTATTGTGTATAGTGTTTTCATGTGTCCCTTGGTTCTTCTATCCTATGGTTCCAGGTCGGTGCTGTATACCCGACGATAGGCCTACTATAAGACGTATAGGGCCGTCAATAACTTTGCTGTGAGTCTTCGAAGTTGTTCCTTGTTCTGCCAAAATATCACTTGCTGTGTGTGTGTGTGTGTGTGTGTGTGTGTGTGTGTGTGTGTGTGTGTGTGTGTGTGTGTGTGTGTGTGTTTGTGCGCACGCGCCTGGGTATGTGCGTGTGCATATGTATCCCTGCTTTAGCCCTGACATTACTCACTGAGATAGGTGGCTGAGAGTGGCAAAAGCTCTTGTGTGTGGAAGTGTTTTCACTCTGTGTCGATGATGACGGTGTTGTGTTCTGGCAGACAGCATTAACCCTCTCCTGTAAATCACCTGAAGAGGCTGTACCTCTCACACGAGACACGTCCCTTGGACAAAACTATACGTATACATTTTTGCCTTTCGTATATTCCCTAGCAGATGCTGTTGTTCACTTAAAAGTCACAACACCTTGGCTGGAAAAAATCACAAATAACGTAAACTTTGGGAAGCAAACTTCAGACGACGTTTCGGTTTAACCTTGACAGTCATTAACCTACACCTGAGCGAGAAAGTGGAGGAAAAAACAAGAAGATAGGTTCCCGTAAATGAATTTGATCGTAAACGCCACGCAAGCGCACATTTGCTTTTCTGTAAGGCAAATTTTCACTCGTGAAAATGCTCACAGGAACCTCAACAAAGCACTCTCTCTTCCCAGGACTAACAAAGCACAGTTTCTTCCCCAGAAGTAACAAAACGCCTTTCACTCAACCCCATTAATTTCACTCACACACAAATGTGAGCAACTCGTGTGTGGTGAGGGGTGCGAGTGTGTGTGTACTCGCCTAATTGTGGTTGCAGGGGTCGAGACTCAGCTCCTGGCCCCGTAAGTGTGTGTGTGTGTGTGTGTGTGTGTGTGTGTGTGTGTGTGTGTGTGTGTGTGTGTGTGTGTGTGTGTGTGTGTGTGTGTGTGTGTGTGTGTGTGTGTGTGTGTGTGTGTGTGTGCGTGTGTGGTGTGTGTGTGTGTGTGTGTGTGGGTGTGTGTGTGTGTGTGTGTGTGTGTGTGTGTGTGTGTGTGTGGTGTGTGAGTGTGGGTGTGTGTGAGAGTGTAGGAGTGTGTGAGAGTGTGGGGATGTGTGAGAGTACGGGTGTGTGTGTGAGTACGGGTGTGTGAGAGTACGGGTGTGTGTGAGAGTGCGGGTGTGTGTGAGAGTGCGGGTGTTTGTGAGAGTACGGGTGTGTGTGAGAGGGTGAATAGGAGAGTGTGGGTGTGAGAGTGTGGAGGTGTATGAGAGTGTGAGGGTGTGTGAAAGAGTGGGTGTGAGAGTGTGCGTGTGTGAGTGCGTGTGTGAGTGCGCGTGTGTGTGAGTGTGGTGGTGAGAGTATGGATGTGTGTGAGTGTGGCGGTGTGAGGGTGAGTGTGGGGGGTGTGAGAGTTTGGGTGTGAGAGTGTGGGTGTGAGTGTGTGGAGGTATGCGAGTGTGTGGAGGTATGCGAGTGTGTGGAGGTGTGCAGGAAATTAATGGGGGTGATAGTGTTGGGGTGCGTGAGAGTGTGGGGGTGTGTGTGAGTGTGGGTGTGAGAGTGTGGGCGTGTGAGAGTGTGGGGGTGTGAGAGTGAGGGTGTGTGAGGAGGTGGGTGTGTGTGAAGTGTGAGGGTGTGTGAGAGTGTTGGGGTGTGTGAGATTGTGGGGGGGGTGAGTGTGGGGGTGTGTGAGAGTGTGGGGGAGAGTGAGACTGTGAAAGTGTGTAAGAGTGTGGATGTGTGTGAGAGTGCGGATGTGTGTGAGAGTGAGGATGTGTGTGAGAGTGAGTGTGGGTGTGTGTGAAAGTGTTGGGGTGTGTGAGTGTGTGGGTGGTGTGTGTGTTGGGGTGTGTGAGTGTGGGGAGTGTTGAGAATGTGGGGGTGTGAGAATGGGGAGGTGAGTGTGGAGGTGTGTAAGAGTTTTAGGGTGTGGGAGTGTGTGTAGAGGATTTTGGACTGTGAGTGTGCGTACTGAGAGTGTTGGGTATGAGAGTGGGGTGGCAGTGTGGGGTGTTGGGTGTGGGGTGTGGGGTGTGTGAGTGTGGGGGTGTTAGGTGTGGGGTGTGTTAGATTGTGGGGGTGAGAGTGTGGGGTAGAGGAGTGTGGGAGTGACAACGTGGGGGTGTGTGAGAGTGTGGGAATGTGTGAGAGTGTGGGGGTGTGAGTGTGAGGTGTGTGAGAGTGTGGAGGTGTTAGGTGAGGGTGTGTGAGTGGGGTGTGTGAAGAGTGTCAGGGTGCGTGAGAGTATGGGGTGTGTGAGTGTAGGGGTGTGAGAGTGTGTGTGTGTGTGTGTGTGTGTTGAGTTGTGTGTGTGTGTGTGTGTGTGTGTGTGTGTGTGTGTGTGTGTGTGTGTGTGTGTATGTGTGTGTGTGTGTGTGTGTGTGTGTGTGTGTGTGTTGGGGTGTGAGAATGTTGGGGTATGAGTGGTGTGGGATTACATATTTTTATAATCATGGGGAAGCTGAACCGTAGGGATTATACAGAGCCCGTGGGGAGGGAAGAAAGGCATCGGGCTTAATTCAGGTGGTGGATCACACTTCACAACTCCCTAGATCAAGAACCTTCACCAGCATCAAGGAACCTCCCTTGACGGGCGATGACTTCATGTTAGGCGTACTCAAGACTAGGGATCGCGACTGGCCGAGATCAAAGTGCACTATCATGAGAAGCTGGTATTTACTAGCCGAGGGAATTTAGCATTTATATCCGGATTTCAAAAGATACAAAATTGGTTGTTTTAAGCTAACTTTAATAAGCTGATCACGAGTCTCAGCTTTGGTCTCTGTCGAGCAACTTTTTTAAATTCTTACGATCAATATTTTTTACTATTTGGTTGAAACACCACATCATACATAATACCTATAATCATTGGTATCGTATTTTTAATATGTGATATAAGTGAGGTGCATGCAATGACAAACTAATATTTAACGTAAATTAATATTATTATTATTGAATTTATATATATATACATATGTATATATATATATATATATATATATATATATGTATATATATATATATATATATATATATATATATATATATATATATTCAAACGATATGTACATCATAGCTTAGCTTCAGGCTTTTCGTTTGTGATAAGAATGGCTCTCCCACACAGTGTCCAGCAGTGGTCTGCCATCCAACTGATCGTCAGGTTTTCCTAATATCTTTTCATCCATGACGGCAATGTTACTAGAGGCGTTCGCTAAATGGGGTTCTATTCACAGAAACTATACATGTTGAAGCAAACCTCAGTTTTAAATATGAATTCTGCATCCCAAAATTGAATTAGAAACGCAGCGTTTTAAACATGAACTAAAAATATTGTTGGCCAGTGTTATTGAACATTTAAACCACAAAAATACATTCGCCAATTTGGATCACGCTGATTACTGTACAAGTGGGGATGCCAACGATGAGCAAGGTAATGAAAAATGAGTGTCAGCAAAGAACATACACACAACGAAAGAGATGACGGAATAAACCAACAAGACTGTACGTGAGTACTCGTTAGGCACTTATCAGACTTTAGCATAGTAGATTATGAGACCTGTGTGGTATTAGCAGATATAAGACACTAAATTTACAATGACTTGTGAAGTATACGTCTAGAGAAAGATACCAGATAGGAAGAAATGAAATTTCAAAGAGGAGATTATCAAAAGATTAGGAATTCCCGAATATTTGCACCATCATTAAATTCAAGTTTATTCTCTATAAAGGGTTACAATGTAGGAACACAGATTTTGGGTATTGTGTGGTTTACATGTTATAAAATACTAATTACAGAGAGGGCCACTAGGACACCTAAGCATAGCTAGGCATTTCAGAGCAGACTTAGATTAATTCTTAACATTAAATCCTTACGAATTATGGTATTAAGGCTAAATGATTACATCATAATTGTGAGTTTAGCAATGCCAGATGCTTTTGTTTTGGCACAATACAAAGTGTCTATATTGGAATATCATAGGCAAACTTTTGACTAGTTAGGATTTATTATTTTTAAGATTAAGGTTGATTAGTATTTCTGGGTTTGCACATAGTCAGTGAGTGTAATTGTGAACCACCAGGTGGTTATCATATGATTAATTGTCGAGGTGGATCAGGGAGATAGATGCTTTCTAACTGTAGTTTTGAAAGTGATGAATGTGTCTGCAGTTCTAGAGTTTTCAGGTAGGGTGTTCCAGATTTTAGGTCCTTTGAAATACATTGAATTTTGCTAAAGGTTTAGTCGAACACGGGGAATGTCATAGAGATGTTTGTGTGCAGTGTTATGCCTGTGAATCCTGTCACAACTTATCAGCCATTACAGGCCAAAGTTTAATATTGAAATTTAAGGTCCTGTATAGATATAGACTGCACAGTAGTAAGTGTGGATGTGCTGAACAGGGAGTAAGTTTAGATCTATGAAAGAGTGGGGGGTGTGTGTTGCCAGGGGATGGGGTTTAGTGACTATTCTTGCTGCGGCTTTGTTAGGTTATTATTGGCTTTAAGTGTGTTGCTGCAGTTTAAACCCCAAGCACAGATAGCATAGGTGAGGTATGGATATATAAGTGAATGGTATAGTGTGAGAAGGGCAGTTTGCGGCGTATTATCGTATCTTGGAGAGGATCAACCGTTTTGGATACTTTTTGGTTATGTGTTGGATATAGTGCTGAAATTTAGGTTGCTGTCGAAGTATAGGCCAAAATTTGCCCTCACTATGTCTGGCAATTAGAGTGTTGTCGATCTTAATGTTAGAAGTTGCGCAACACCTGCTCTGCTACAAACATAATATAGTAGGTTTTGCCAGTGTTAGTGTAAGTTTATTGGCTGTCATCAAAAGTCGATATTTTAGACAACAGCTCCTCGTTAACAATAGTGTCGAGAAGGTGGCAAGATTAAGTGGGAGATGACGCAAGTCGTGTGTCGTCAGCAAAGGAATGGGTTTCAGGTGTTGGGATATGTTTGGAAGATCATTGATGTAAATGAGGAGAGCAGGGGTCAGGACACTTCCTGCCCAGAACTCCAGTATAAAGTGGCCGTATTGATGAGGCTGTGTCTTTAATGGTGACATACTGATACCTATTAGAAAATTAGAAGTTTAAAAAATATGCAAAGCGCATGGCCTCTTATACCATAGTGGTCAAGTTTGTGGAGTAGGATGCCGTGGTCTCTACTGTGTCAAACGCTTTTCTTAGGTCAATAAAAATTCCTATTGGATATTCCTTATTTTCCAATGCTGTCTAAAGCAGATCTAGCATTTTTATAATTGCAGCATTAGTGCTTTTATTTTCCTGAATCCAAATTGGCAGAGGTTGAGTATGTTTTGTGTGACGTTATAAATGAATATAGTCTCTGTGCACGAGTTTCTCTAAGATTTTGGATAGCAATGGCAAGTTTGATATTGGCTATGGTGTTTACGTCTGTAGGGTCCACCACCTTTATGTATTTGTGTAACCCTTGCTGTCTTGAGTAGTGTCGGAAAGTGCTGATTTCTAGTGACTTGTTAAAAAGTAATGTAATAGCATGCGAAAGGACATGGGCCGCTCGCTTGTACAATAATGGTGGGACGTGAGACAGATTCCCCGAGTTATTTTTAAAGTGACTTTATGATCGCGGTGACTTCCGTGGGCTCAGTTGGTACAAGATAGAAGGAATTTGAAATTCCCATCTGGAAATTAGTCCCAGGCACGGAGCATTGGTACGTGAAGTTTACTGGCAGATTAGATCCTATGTTTGAGAAAAGTCGTTTGTATTAGCTGTATCAGTGGTGTTTCATGGGGTTTTAGTTAGAACAATTTTCTTGTTTTTTTAGTTTGTGGGTCCCCAGAATCTGGGAAAGTGTTTTCAGGTCTTTTTTATATCTCCTCTTGTGTCAGTGAATCTGCTGGAGTAATTACAGTTGTTGCTTTCTTTATTAATTTGGTGAGAACTGTTGAATATTGTTTTAGAGAATATCTTTGTGTATTAGCCCTGTCTATGTTTCATAAGAAAGAGAAGTGGAAGGAAAGATGTCGAAAAGACGTCAGAAAGTAATCCGAGGAGGAGGAGGAGGAGGAGGAGGGAGGAGTTTATACCAAGAAAAACAATAGCATTGTAAGACCAGAGAAGAGATACCAGTATACGCAGAGAAGCTGGCAGCCAAAACAGCAAAAATTATGAAATAAAACCAGCAAAATTGCCACACACACACACACACACACACACACACACACACACACACACACACACACACACACACACACACACACACACACACACACTAGTTGCTACAAATAACAAAGATAACATATTTTTAATATATGATCGTTTCTTTAAACATCTCTTATTTGTACTCTTCTACCTGATTACCTTCATTTTGCCAAGTGCACCACTCTACGAGGGTGAGACCTTCTATGAATATAATTTACTTCTGTTATTATAATCACCTGTTAGTATAACTATTATAACCTCTGTTATTTTAACCTATTATAACCTACAACCTCATTGTTATTATAACCTCACTGTTATTATAACCTGTTAATAACCTCCTGTTATTATAACCTGTTAATAACCTCCTGTTAATATAACTTGTTTTTATAGCTTTATTTGAAGCATTTAATACATTTATATTTTTAAGCTGCTTCTTCCATCTTTATTTATAATTTTCATGGCGGTCTATTCTTCTCCATCGTTCGAACCTTCCATTTTTTTTTTTTTTTTTTTTTGGAGGTTGGAAGACGACCATTTTCTTTCCAGGACTCGACGTTTTCACTAATTTTATTTCCGCCTGCTGCTTTTCTCTTACTCTGCCACATTTCCGTACTAGTGGTCAGCGTTACTCCACAGGTGCAGAAACTCACCCCACGGACCAGCACTCGTGACCCGCTTTTTAAAAATACAGCTCTTGGCTTTCTCTTCTAACAATTTCTATTCCTCTCCACTTCTGCTGCAAACCCACAGACCGTCACGAATCCTGCCCGCCCTCCTGCCCGCCCCCCTGCCGCCCTCCCTGCCGCCCTCCTGCCCTTGCTAGCTACCATTAGATTCTTTATTTTGTATCTTGGTGTTTCTACTGTCACTATAACTCTTAGTAATTTTATTATATATGCTTCTTATAATCCCTGTCCCTCCCAGTCTTGTGGTTTTTTTGGTGGCAGGGCAGAGTCATCAATAAGTTTGAAAGTGGTAGTGGAAGGAACCAATGATCCTAGCTTGGAAGGTGGTAGTGGCAAGATGCAATGATCCACAAACTTGAAGGTGGTAGTGGCGAGACAATGATCCCCAGGCTTGAAGGTGGTAGTGGCGAGGAACCAATGATCTACAAGCTTGAAGGTGGTAGTGGCGAGAACCAATGATCCACAGCTTGAAGGTGGTAATTGGCAGGAACCAATGATCCACAAGCTTGAAGTAGTAGTGGCGGAACCAATGATCAACAAGCTTGAAGGTGTGGCGCGAGAACCAATGATCCACAGGCTTGAGAGGTGGTAGTGGCAAGGAACCAATGATCTACAAGCAGAGGTGGTAGTGGCGATGAACCAGCCAGTCCACAAGCTTGAAGGTTAGTAGTGGCAGGAACAAATGATCTAGCTTGAGGTGGTAGTGGCGAACCAATGATCCACAAGCTTGAAGGTAGTAGTGACCAGGAACCAATGATCCACAAGCTTGAAGGGATGGTAGTGGCGAGGAACCAATGATCCACAAGCGAGGAATTAGTAGTGGCGAGGAACCAATGATCCACAAGCTTGAAAGGTGGTAGTGGCGAAGGGAACCAATTACAAGCTTGAAGGTGGTAGTGGCGAGAACCAATGATCCACAAGCAGAGGTGGTATGGCAAGGAACCAATGATCCTGAAAGCCGAAGGTGGTAGTGGCAGAAACCAATGATCCACAAGCTTGAGGTAGTAGTGGCAAAGGGCAATCGTCACCTACAGCTAATAGGAGGAGGACAACGGAGAAGACGGAAAATAACACGAATTTAAAAATATATAATATATCTAGGGGTATTTCGTAACACATGATTAAGAGTCTACAATTCACGTTACAGAAATATAGCAATTGTTTTCCTTTGAGGAATCTCCCCTCGCACCCAGATAATCTTTCACGAGACTATCAGAATGGCTTTTGACCCTCCCTGCGTCTGTCAATGCAATTGTGTTTTTTGTTTTACTCTATTACAAAGGCCAACCACCCGCAACAGTCAGTGCCTGTGTTCTGCTAGGTGAACAGAGGTAACAGGTACAAGGAAACGTATGCAACGTTCCCACTCACCTATATCACGTTATGTATTGTCTGAGCTCTACAGAGAGTGAAACGTTGCGACAGTCAAAGCTCATTCTGTAACTTGCGTCTTCCTCTTTACATCTAACAGCAGCAAGCTCCCTCCTGCTATATTATATATATATAATATATATATATATATATATATAATATATATATATGTAATATATATATATATATAATATATATATATATATATATATATATAATATATATGTATATATATATATAATATACTCATATATATATATATATATATATATATATATATATATATATATATATATATATATATATATATATATAACTCTTTATATATATAATATATATATATAATATATATATAATATATATAATATATATATAATATATATATAATATATATATATAAATATATATATATATATATATGTATATATATATATATATATATATATATATATATATATATATATATATATATATATATATATATATATATATATATAAGTTGGCAAATGCTCCCAGCAGGCAGGGTGACCCAAAAAACAAATTTTCCCAAAATGAAAATACTTTCATCATTTCAACACTTTTCACCTCACTCATACACATAATCACTGTTTTTTGCAGAGGTGCTCCAGAATACAACAGTTTAGAAGCATATGCGTATAAGATACGCAACATATCCCTGCAAACTGCCAATATCCCAAACCCCTCCTTTAAGAAGTGCAGGCATTGTACTTCCATTTCAGGACTCAGTCCGACTATATATGAAAAATAACCGGTTTCCCTGAATCCCTTCTAAATATTACCCTGAACACACCCCAACAGATCGTTAGGTCCACATGCCATTCACGTCTCCATTCACTCCTATCTAACATAACCACATGCACTGGAAGTCCAAGCCTCTCATACAAAACCTCTTTGCCCCTCCTCCCAACCTTTTCAGAGAACGACCCTACCCACACCTTCAGCCCTACAGATTTATGCGCTCTCCATGTCATTCTACTTTGATCATTCTCTCTAAATGAACAAACCACCTCCAACAACCCCTCTTCTGCCCTCTGACCAATACTTTTATTAACTCCACCTTTCTACTTCCACACTCCGGGTATATAATATTTTACCACACATTGCCCTTAGACAGGACATCTCCACTGCCTCCAACCGCCTCCTCGCTGCTGCATTTACCACCCAAGCTTCACACCCACATAAGAGTGTTGGTACAATTATACTTTCATACATTCCCTTCTTTGCCTCCATAGATAATGTTTTTTTGTCTCCACATATACCTCAACGCACCACTCACCTTTTTTCCCTCATCAATTCTATGATTAACCTCATCCTTCATAAATCCATCCGCTGACACGTCAACTCCCAAATATCTGAAAACATTCACTTTTTCCATATCCCTCCTCTCCAATTTCCTATCCAGTTTTTCTTTTATGATCACTTTCAACTTTCTACCTTTACACACACTATGATATGTTGTGTATCTTTATACGTATATGCTTCTAAACAGTTGTATTCTGAGCACCTCTGCAAAAACAGTGATTATGTATGAGTGAGGTGAAAGTGTTGAATGATGAAAGTATTTTCTTTTTGGGGATTTTCTTTCTTTTTGGGTCACCCTGCCTCATTGAGGAGATATAAACTTTTAATATATATATATATATATATATATATATATATATATATATATATATATATATGTACTATATCTTTACTATATATATATATATATATATATATATATATAAGTGCGTACTGTTCTTGCCGCTTCCTGTCGATATTATAAGGTATTGAAAGCGCTAAAGCCATGGGGACATACAGTGTCTGGGAATGAGAGATAATCGGAAGCCCAGTCCAAGGCCGGGAAACTAAGCTCCATCTTATTGGATCAGAGCCTTCACAAGGAGTTAAAGCACTTTTGTTAGGAGAATCTGCGTAAATCTTTCACGAATATTAATATGTTTCTGTAATATTAATAAGCTCAGATTATTATATTATTATTATTATTATTATTATTATTATTATTATTATTATTCATAAGGAAGCGTTGCAGCATTAGAGGTCATACAGTTCATGGAGAATGGAAAGTATTATATTTATTGTTAGGGACGGAGATGAGTGCTCCCAATTTCATGAATGAGGAGTCCCTCACTAGCATCAAAGGTACCACACTTGAGAAGGTCTAAAAGCTCCTTGGGTGAAACTACGTCCTTGACACCCAACACCACCACTTGAAAGTTTTATTGTACCGTAAACTTTCTCCAGGTCCACTCAAGGTTTTCATAAAGACATAAGAAAGCTAAAGGCAGCAATTATCTGGTAGTTTGGTAATGTAGTTATGAAACTCAAGCGTGACAGAACTACTCTGCAAGGATGTTATTCTTCCTGCACACATTAAAAATTTATTATCAACGAAAGAGGAAACGACAAGGGGTGAGGGGGCCAGGGAAATGTCACCTGGAATTTGTCTTGGAGGTGAGATTATCTCACAAGTGACAGTAGATTATTTTCTCGAGATCTTTTTCAGATTGAACATTGAACTTACCTCTTATAGCATTTCACTATTTTTATATTGTTTTGTCTTTGATTTAGAAACTGCCAATGCATTATTTCAGACATTAGCTACACTTTTCTCTACTTTTTTTTTTTTTTTTTTTTTGGAGGGCTATTCTGGTTGGACATAACTGGAGAGCCCGTTTCTTACGTATGTAGGATATTAGGGTCATAAAAAGGAGGAACACTGTAACAGGCCTACTGCCTACACTAATGTTGAACATTCTACAATGGAGTGTATCAACACTTCAATGTACAACCTGAAAGCCCTCAATTCCTAGTAGAACTAGTGTATTTTGAAATAATTTCTTCTGAAATGCTAGCGAGACTTAGTAATTTGAGGGTTCATTACATTATGTTTGTTCAGCGTGGACTCGGTGTTGTGTCCTCACATTTCTTCAGGTGTGAGCATTAACATAGTCTGAAGATAGTCCATGTGTGATCATGGACGTAGCCTGTGATAAGCCAAGTATTTTGCCTTTTTATTCTTTATCCTACAAAGGAGGTTCTTCACTGACTTATTTTCATGTCCACTCAATTGTTATATAGAAATGTTTCTTATTGGTTTATGGTACAAGTTTTATATTGGGATATATAATTGTTTTCTGGGGATTACTTATTGTTAAGGTGTAGTGTGTCACGGTGGGAGTGACAAACTGTAACTTGGGTAAGCCAAGCCTACGTGCTGACAGTTTACTTCTGTCACAGGGGGACATCTGATTAACCCAGTTTGCATAATTTTTTCTAGGTGATATTATGACTTTTGATAACACCTTGAGATATCGTGTATTTTGCTGGATGGACATACCTTGTTGTTACCATCACACACCGATCCCTCTGTTCCCACCCCCCGCACCACAGTTACAGTATTAGAACAGAAGTTGAAGGTTTGGTACACAAATACAGATGGATTAACGAATAAACATGAGGAATGGCAAGAAAGAATCAATGAGAAGTCCCCAGACATCATAGCAGTTACAGAGACAAAACTCACGGGGACAATAACAGATGCAATCTTTCCACCAGGATACCAGATCATGAGGAAAGATAGAAGGGGCAGAGGGGGAGGTGGGATTGCTCTGCTCGTAAAAAAACAGATGGAAATTCGAGAAAATGGAAGGCATAGATGAGATGGGAGAAAGAGACTACATAGAAGGTACACTTCAGTCTGGGGAACACAAAGTGGTCATTGCAGTGATGTATAATCCACCACAGAACTGCAGGAGGCCAAGACTTGCTGAGGTGGCAAGAAGAGCTCATTCCAGCAGAGCAAAGTTGCTGGTTATGGGGGATTTCAACCACAGGGAGATTGACTGGGAAAACCTGGAGCCACATGGGGGTCCCGAAACATGGAGAGCCAGGATGTTGGACGTGGTGCTGGAAAACCTCATGCACCAACATGTTAAGGACACTACCAGAGTGAGAGGGGAGGATGAACCAGCAAGATTGGACCTTGTGTTCACCCTGGGCAGCTCAGACATTGAGGACATCAAGTATGAGTCCCCTAGGAGCTAGCGACCACGTGGTTCTGTGCTTTGAATACATAGTAGAGCTGCAAGTGGAGAGAATAACAGGAGCTGAATGGGAAAAGCCTGACTATAAAAGAGGGGACTACATAGGGTTGAAGAACTTCCTGCGGGAGGTCCAGTGGGACAGAGAACTGGCAGGAAAATCAGTAAATGAAATGATGGAATATGTAACAACAAAATGCAAGGAGGCAGTGGAAAAGTTTATTCCCAAGGGCAACAGTAACAACGGGAAGACCAGAACGAGCCCCTGGTTTACCCGACGGTGTAAGGAGGCAAAAACAAAGTGCAATAGAGAATGGAAAAAGTACAGAAGGCAGAGAACACACGAAAATAGGGAGATCAGTCGCAGAGCCAGGAATGAGTACGCACAGGTAAGGAGGGAGGCCCAGCGACAGTATGAAAATGACATAGCATCGAGAATCAAGACTGACCCGAAACTGTTGTATAGCCACATCAGGAGGAAGACAACAGTCAAAGACCAGGTGATCAGATTAAGGACAGAAGGTGGAGAACTCACAAGTGTCACTGACATGTATAGTATGCAAAGTCATGGAGAAGATTATCAGGAGAAGAGTGGTGGAACACCTCGAAAGGAATGATCTCATCAACAGCAGCCAACATGGTTTCAGGGACGGGAAATCCTGCGTCACAAACCTACTGGAGTTATGTGACATGGTGACAGCAGTAAGACAAGAGAGAGAGGGGTGGGTGGATTGCATTTTCTTGAACTGCAAGAAGACGTTTGACACAGATCCACACAAGAGATTATTGCAAAAACTGGAGGACCAAGCAGGGATAACAGGGAAGGCACTACAATGGATCAGGGAATACTTGTCAGGAAGACAGCAGCGAGTCATGGTACGTGGCGAGGTGTCAGAGTGGGCACCTGTGACCAGCGGGGTCCCACAGGGGTCAGTCCTAGGACCAGTGCTGTTTTTTATGGTATTTGTGAACGACATGACGGAAGGAATAGACTCCGAGGTGTCCCTGTTTGCATATGACGTGAAGTTGATAAGAAGAATTCAATCGGATCGAGGATGAGGCAGGACTGCAAAGAGACCTGGACAGGCTGGACATGTGGTCCAGCAATTGGCTTCTCGAGTTCAATCCCCAAATGCAAAGTCATGAAGATTAGGGAAGGGCAAAGAAGACCGCAGACAGAGTATAGGCTAGGGGGACAAAGACTACAGACCTCATTCAAGGAGAAAGATCTCGGGGTGAGTACAACACCGAGCACATCTCCTGAAGCACACATCAACCAAATAACTGCTGCAGCATACGGGCGCCTAGCAAACCTCAGAATAGCGTTCCGATACCTCAGTAAGGAATCCTTCAAGACACTGTACACTGTGTACGTCAGACCCATACTGGAGTACGCAGCACCAGTTTGGAACCCACACCTGGTCAAGCATTGCAAGAAATTAGAGAAAGTGCAAAGGTTTACAACAAGGCTAGTCCCAGAGCTCAAGGGAATGTCGTACGAGGAAAGGTTAAGGGAAATCGGACGTGACGACACTGGAGGACAGAAGGGATCAGGGGGGACATGATAACGACATACAAAATACTGCGAGGAATAGACAAGGAGGACAGAGATAGTATGTTCCAGAGATTGGATACAGTAACAAGGGGTCACAACTGGAAGCTGAAGACTCAGACGAGTCACAGGGACGTTAGGAAGTATTTCTTCAGTCATAGAGTAGTCAGGAAGAGGAACAGCCTAGCAAGTGAAGTAGTGTAGGCAGGAACCATACATAGCTTTAAGAAGAGGTATGATAAAGCTCACGGAAGCAGAGAGAGAGAGACCTAGTAGCGATCAGTGAAGAGGCGGGGCCAGGAGCTTGAGTCTCGACCCCTGCAACCTCAATTAGGTGAGTACAACTAGGCGAGTACACACACACACACACACACAATTTCTCCCTATGCGTTAACTGCATTTTATGTCCATTTTGTGGCCGGTCCTAAGCCATTACACAGCATCTCTCAGACCAGCTGCTGGAAGTCCCTTTTTCCCAATCCGTCACTAAATTCCTACGTGGAACGTCACCAGTACCTCGTCATAACTCTATGGAATATTTATGTATAGCGCTGAACCCAGCCTTCTTTCGCTAATAACGAAACGATCACTACTGTTCTTGCCATGCTTTCTCCCCTCTTTTATATATCTATCTCGTTTAAACCTTTGATACCAGTATATCTGTTTCGATCGAATGCAAGTTCAATGCTGTTTCGACATTTTCTATTAATGGTCTTACATATGTGATCGAGACAATACGAAACTTATGTCATTTACCGAGAAGACGTTTCGCCCACCAGGGACGTCTCGGTAAATACCCAAAAAATTAATTTTGTGCCTTATTCACGTACTTGTCAGTATATTTTTACTTTTCATGGTGTCCCTACGTTTGTTAGGTAATATCCTGTGTCTAACTTTACCTTGGACCCAACATGAGAGTTACTAATTATTGAAGAATTCACAAATTTCTTAACATTTTAATAAAGATACTCGAAGGGACAAGCTACGTAATGAGCAGAGGTAGAATAAATTTGTATGGAAATTCTTAGCTAAACCTAGAATAAAAGTGTGGTGGAGGAGCTTAAAGAGAGAGATAGAGAGAGAGAGAGAGAGAGAGAGAGAGAGAGAGAGAGAGAGAGAGAGAGAGAGAGAGAGAGAGAGAGAGAGAGAAAGAGAGAGAGAGAGAGAGAGAGACAGAGAGAGAGAGAACGAAAATGGAAAGAGGAGAAAGGCAGTGAGAACTAGTTGAGGAAAGATATTAAAGGACTGAGGAGAAAAGGAGCGAAACTTAAGATGAATCTAGTGATGTGAGATGCAGAGGAGAAAACTTATATGAAAAGAATAAGATAAAAAATGGAAAGAAGTTATTAGTTGCTTATTATTAAATTAAATTCATGGTGAGGAATTAAAGGTATTAGAGTCGTATAACGGGAAAAAAAGACAATTAAGTTTGAATCCAGGAAAAAGTAACTCCATTTCCTTTGATTAAGGAACGTTCGCGGTACAACCAGCTTTCTATGGAATCACGTTACCATAATTCCACGTAGGAAGGCATTTAGTGTAACTCAATAATATATAATGCATGGAATTTTGATGCAAAAAAAAATAATACCCTCGTGAAATAAAAGCCTATGTATGTTGCTCCTTTGATACAGTAACAAAGAGAGATTTTTTTTGGCGTGTTTTTAGTTTCTCTGTAAATAATAACTGCTGAAATGGATATTTTGAATTTTTTGCTTCGCACAGATGTTCGGGTCACCTCAGTTGCTGCAGCTACTGCTGTAACAGCTGCAGCTGAAGCTTCTGCTGCTACAGCTACTACTACAGAAGCTGTGACGTCTCTATAGCTGCAGCGGCTATCACAACTGCTGATACAGCTGCTACAACTGCTGCTGTTGATACAGCTGCCGTTGCTGTTGGCCACGTTGCACGCATCATAAGTGGAGCTATAGTCACAGGGTCGAGCATAACAAAATAAAGAAAAATACACTTCGACAATTGATTTTTCATAGTTCAAACGTTACATTTTGTTCAGGTGCGATGTACGTGATTCCCAGGAAACTTGTGAGGTAGTCATGTGGGTTGAGTAGGTTGCTGGATCTGCCGAACTAGTAGTCAACAGAGTAAATAGTTAAAATTGAAAGCAATCGAGAAAGTAGTTGACCATGATATTCGTCGCATTTCAACGTCGATATGTCACAATCGTACAGAATTTGTGGAATTCATTATGTGCCCTCACTAAAACAATCATATTTGAAGATATTACGTTTCAGTGAGGCGTAGTGACGAACGTTTCATATAAAAACTTTCCTTGCGTCACTAAACGCTGATCGCTTCTTCAGTCGAAGTCAACATTTCCACACAGCTTATCATGTGAATACAGACGTCTCCTTCCTCCCCCCCCCCCACACACACACACAGCCTAACGTCAGTTTTGACCTGGCCTCCACACAGCTTCACCTTTGATTACACCTGACCTCTACACTCAGCATGTCATTAGCAAACTTTCCAAGAGTCCAGCCACTCTTCATTCTTCCCAAAGAAGAAATGAATACACTCGCACCTTCATAAAACAAAAGTTTTAAAGAAGATGGGTAGTTTGTGTCTCTAGTATATGCTGACAAAGACATGATATATCTGAGTACGAACACGTACACTTGAGCACGACACCTTGTAGTTAAGCACGACACTTTGTACTTAAGTACCTTTTATTAAGCAGAAGCTCCTGTTCAGCACGAGCACTTGTTCTTGAGAACTACACCTTGGCAAGAGCACGATACCCTGGGCAAAATCCCGAAACACTATGTTCAGCACGACAGATTTAAACACATCACAGTGTCAAATCCCTAAAAAAAAATCTTCAGAACCAAGCATGATATTTTATATAAAAACATCTTGACAGTCATGCAAGTGACAGTGAAAGAAATGCGAAGAGCCTTCATCTTTTTCTTTTTTTTTTTTTTTTTTTTTTTTTTTTTTTTTTTTTTTTTATAAAATCATTAAATAAATTTTGATTAGAAATATTCAACCTTCTATAGGCATTTTCCTAATCAACGTCAGTATATCACTTTGGCTAAGAATGTCAAAGGTGGTGACAGTGAAGAGAAACGTTCTTATTGGACTGTGTCTCAGTGTGTGCGCTCGGTGAGTCTCCGGTGTGTGTTTTCAGGTAAAAATTTCATCGCCTGTATGTATTATTAAATTTATTGGTGTTATGGCATGTTATAACTAATTATATTTGCTTAAAAATCGTATGTGAGATACCACATACCACTTAACCTTTCTACTTCACTACAACCCTTCCACTTCACCATCCTTGCCTCAGCCGTCAGGATAACAATATTGTTCAGTCAGGATATCAGTACACAGTATTTCATGCAGACAGCCTTGCTCCAGCTTTTAAAGGCTTTTTGTTAGCTTTTCTTTATATTGCTTCTTGATGAATATGATACATGTGCAACACATGGGAATATTTTTTTTTTTTTTTTTTTTTTGCAAAACCAAAAAATAATCAGTAAATATACTCAGGTGTTGCACATGAGTTTTATTCATAATTTGTCGGTATTATACCTTCGGTCAAATGATCCAGCTGCTTTTTAATCAACCGATGTTGTACTGACAGGGATCGTGTATGTCTCAGTCAAGTCGCTGTGCAACAAAGAGAATATCTTGACCTTCTACCTGTAAATTAACGATATTTTATTGAGAATTTAATTTAATCGCTCTTCCCTGTATACATATACTTTCTCCAGTATCTAGCACCGGTCTTTCTTTCTCCAGATGCGATGAACGTGACATTTTTGATCGTAGATCATGGTAACACAATGCGTAATAAATTCTCATATTTTGAGACAAAAATATTAGTTGTTAGGAACTTTATTTAATTTGATGGAAAGCTGGTGGTAATACTCTGGATAATTATTATTATTAGATTCAGGGGGAAGCAATATGCAAGTTAGGGGTCATGACGGTAAAGGGCTTCGGGGAATGGCAAGTAATCAGGCTTCATCAGAGGTAGGGGTAAATTACCTCAAATTCATTGGATCAAGAATCGTTCACCAGCATCAAGCCACCCTCCTCCCCTACTAGAAGAGTATAGGGGATAATGAGCCGTGAATATCACATCCAGTGATGCGACTTGTATCTCTCTGTTCACGGGGAGGACAGGTAAGCCAGCGGAAGGTGTCGTGTTACATGAGAAAAACCTCAACACTGAGTGGGTCATCACATTACTAAGACCAGCTTCAGAAGACATTTTCCCAACGCTCCTGATATACGAAACAGAGTATTAGTAAAAGTGTGTCGAAGGTAAGACAGACGCAGGTAAAAAAACTTCTGAATTTTGTTTTGTTTTTTTATCACATCAGTGTTAAATATTATTTTTTTTGAAATTCATTATTGAATTACAGCTACATTAGGGCGAGCCAACCTCTGTAGTACGACACTGTGTCAGTAAATTAGCTCGCTGTGTACGACACTGTGCTAATAAACCATACCAGGGGAGGGGGGTTAATTCGTAGCGAGTCGTAAAACTCCCGAAGTATAGCTTGTTTGCAATCGTTACGATTTTGTGAGTAATACTGTGTTAATACACTTTCTCGTTGTGTACGACACTGTGCTAGTACACTAGAACATTGTGTACCACACAGTGCTAGTACACTAGAACATTGTGTACAACATTATGCTAGTACACTAGCTCACTGTGTACTACACTGTGGTAGTACACTAGCTCACTGTGTACTACACTGTGGTAGAACATTAGCTCACTGTGTACGACACTGTGATAGTACACTAGCTCACTGTGTACGACACTGTGATAGTACACTAGCTCACTGTGTACGACACTGTGGTAGTGCACTAGCTCACTGTGTACTACACTGTGGTAGAACATTAGCTCACTGTGTACGACACTGTGGTAGTGCACTAGCTCACTGTGTACGACACTGTGGAAGTACACTAGCTCATTGTGTACGACACTGTGGTAGTACACTAGCTCGCTGTGTACGACACTGTGGAAGTATACTAGCTCATTGTGTACGACACTGGTAGTACACTAGCTCGCTGTGTACGACAATGTGGTAGTACACTAGCTCGCTGTGTACTACACTGTGGTAGTACACTAGCTCGCTGTGTACTACACTGTGGTAGTACACTAGCTCACTGTGTTCTACACTGTGGTAGAACACTAGCTCGCTGTGTACGACAATGTGGTAGTACACTAGCTCGCTGTGTACGACACACCGTGAACGACACACCGTGAACACCAAACCGTGAACGACACACCGTGAACGACACACCGTGAACAACAAACCGTGAACGACACACCGTGAACGACACACCGTGAACAACAAACCATGAACGACACACCGTGAACGACACACCCTGGCATTACACTTACTTGCCGTGGATATATTTTAAGCCAGTTTAATATCAGATAGAATTCCAGTTTGAAATACTGTCAGAAAAGACTTGGCGACGAGAGTTTAATATTTATTTATCTCACGCCTCAGTAAGTCACAAAGCCCAGTTGATGAGCAGGATGTTGGGTCGTGGAGGAAGTAATGATTTATTGTACTAGGGGAGAGAAAGAGAGGAAGGGGGAGGGAGGAAAGAGAGGGAGGGGGAGAGGGAGGAAAGAGAGGGAGGGGGAGAAGGAGGAAAGAGAAGGAGGGGGAGAGGGAGGAAAGAAAGGGAGGAAAGAGAGTGAGGGAGGGAGAGAGAGATGGCTCCAACTTCATCCTGTTCCCTACTTGTATATTTCATAATAAAAATGCTTTCAAATGAGCTGATGTATGCAACAGCTCTTAGCTTGTCAGTAAAGTTAGAAATCCTTAACCTGTAAATAGCTTGTCAATAAAGCTAGGGATCCTTAACCTAACCTTGTCAAACCCTGTGTAAAGAGAGAGAGAGAGAGAGAGAGAGAGAGAGAGAGAGAGAGAGAGAGAGAGAGAGATTGACCTAATAATTCTTTTTTTTTTATCTTGTATTTTGTCTTCTTTCCCTATGCGTCTGAATATTAATCGCCCTATTATTATTTACATCACCCCGTAGTAAATTAAAGGAGGAAATGATGTTGAACTGTCATTCTGAATGTTGTTGGCAGTGCGAGGCAACTTGAAAGTACATTCTGGTGAACTGCTTCTCTATCTTATCCAGTTCTGAATGACGCACAAAATGTTCTTCATACATCAAATCTCAACTAAAAGAACACTTTTTAGACATTTTATTCAGTACTGGACTTTATACCTCTTGGTGACGTATACATCTTAGTGATGTATACCTCTCGGTGATGTATACCTCTCGGTGATGTATACCTCTCGGTGATGTATACCTCTCGGTGATGTATACCTCTCGGTGATGTATATCTCTCGGTGATGTATACATCTCGGTGATGCATACCTCTCGGTGATATATACCTCTCGGTGATGTATACCTCTCGGTGATGTATACCTCTCGGTGATGTATACCTCTGGGTGATGTATACCTCTCGGTGATGTATACCTCTCGGTGATGTATACCTCTCGGTGATGTATACATCTCGGTGATGCATACCTCTCGGTGATGTATACCTCTCGGTGATGTATACCTCGGTGATGTATACCTCTCGGTGATGTATACCTCTCGGTGATGTATACCTCTCGGTGATGCATTCCTCTCGGTGATGCATACCTCTGGGTGACGTATACCTCTCGGTGATGCATACCTCTGGGTGACGTATACCTCTCGGTGATGCATACCTCTGGGTGACGTATACCTCTCGGTGATGCATACCTCTGGGTGATGTATATCTCTCGGTGATGTATACATCTCGGTGATGCATACCTCTCGGTGATATATACCTCTCGGTGATGTATACCTCTCGGTGATGTATACCTCTCGGTGATGTATACCTCTCGGTGATGTATACCTCTCGGTGATGTATACCTCTCGGTGATGTATACCTCTCGGTGATGTATACCTCTCGGTGATGTATATCTCTCGGTGATGTATACATCTCGGTGATGCATACCTCTCGGTGATGTATACCTCTCGGTGATGCATTCCTCTCGGTGATGCATACCTCTGGGTGATGTATACCTCTCGGCGATGTATATCTCTCGGTGATGTATACCTCTCGGTGATGCATTCCTCTCGGTGATGTATACCTCTCGGTGATGCATACCTCTCGGTGATGTATACCTCTCGGTGATGTATACCTCGGTGATGTATACCTCTCGGTGATGTATACCTCTCAGTGATGTATACCTCTCGGTGATGTATACCTCTCGGTGATGTATACCTCTCAGTGATGTATACCTCTCGGTGATGTATACCTCTCGGTGATGTATACCTCTCAGTAATGTATACCTCTGGGTGATGTATACCTCTCGGTGATGTATACCTCTCAGTGATGTATACTGTACTCACCTAGTAGTGGTTGCAGGGGTCGATTCACAGCTCCTGGCCCCGCCTCTTCACTGGCCGCTACTAGGTCACTCTTCCCGCTCCATGAGCTTTATCATACCTCTTCTTAAAGCTATGTATGGATCCTGCCTCCACTACATCACTTCCCAGACTATTCCACTTCCTGACAACTCTGTGACTGAAGAAATACTTCCTAACATCCTTGTGATTCAACCGAGTCTTCAACTTCCAACTGTGACCCCTTATTGCTGTCCCATCTTTGGAACATCCTGTCTCTGTCCACCTTGTCGATTCCTCTCAGTATTTTGTATGTCGTTATCATATCCCCCCTATCTCTCCTGTCTTCCAGTGTCGTCAGGTCAATTTCCCTTAACCTCTCCTCGTAGGACATACCCCTTAGCTCCGGGACTAGTCTTGTTGCAAACCTTTGCACTTTCTCTAGTTTCCTTACGTGCTTGGCTAGGTGTGGGTTCCAAACTGGTGCTGCATACTCCAATATGGGCCTAACGTACACAGTGTACAGGGTCCTGAACGATTCCTTATTAAGATGTCGGAATGCTGTTCTTAGGTTTGCTAGGCGCCCGTATGCTGCAGCAGTTATTTGGTTGATGTGCGCCTCAGGAGATGTGCCCGGTGTTATACTCACCCCAAGATCCTTTTCCTTGAGTGAGGTTTGTAGTCTCTGGCCCCCCTAGACTGTACTCCGTCTGCGGTCTTCTTTGCCCTTCCCCAATCTTCATGACTTTGCAATTGGTGGGGTTGAACTCCAGGAGCCAGTTTCTGAACCAGGCCTGTAGCCTGTCCAGATCCCTTCGTAGTTCTTCCTGGTCCTCGTCCGATTGAATTCTTTTCATCAACATCACATCATCTGCAAACAGGGACACTTCGGAGTCTATTCCTTCCGTCATGTCGTTCATAAATACCAGAAACAGCACTGGTCATTGGACTGACCCCTGTAGAACCCCTCTCGTCACAGGCGCCCACTCTGACATCTTGCCATGTACCATGGCTCGCTGTTGTCTTCCTGACAGGTATTCCCTGATTCATTGCAGTGCCTTCACTGTTGTCCCTGCCTGGTCCTCCAGCTTTTGCATTAATCTCTTGTGTGGAACTGTAGTAGGTATAAATGGTGTTTTATTCGCCAATTGAAATGTGAAACTCTTGACGTGGGTCATAGTTGTGTGATGACGCATTCATTGGAACTTTCGGGTCAATTGCCCGAGACTGTCCACTGGCATACAGACCATCCCGTGGAAAAAATAACGCCACATCAATAAGATATTTTCATTTAGAAGACATTTTCATGTTATAAATGCTTTCGACAGTGTCTCCACTGTACCATAGTTATTGCGTATATTCTCTTTAACGTGTTCCTCGCTGTCTTAAATCAGTACCTGAGCAACATCCATAAAAATGAACGCGTTTTACCCTGTCTTCTGACAGTGCACTGTATTACCTTTCTCTAACGCATATATATATATATATATATATATATATATATATATATATATATATATATATATATATATATATATATATATATATGTCGTGCCGAATAGACAGAACTTGCGATCTTGGCTTAAATAGTAACGTTCATCTTGCAATATAGAACAAG
>NW_027199502.1:0-31469 GCF_038502225.1 Cherax quadricarinatus | reverse complement strand
AAAAAACTTAGATCTACTTTTGGAGCACTACGCATGTGAACGTAGATTCTGTTTGGACAGTTCAAGGGTTAAGGACCCCAATAGAAATAAGTTGGACAGTCCTCATTGATACACTGACTTTCTTGGGTTACCCTGGGTGGCTAACCCTCTGGGGTTAATTGTTTCTCGGTAATTGTTTCTCGTTAAGCCACACCAACAACACACACTTTACATCTTCGAGTAGTACAGCTGACGGTGGTGCAGCAGCTGACCGTGGTACAGCAGTAGCTGATGGTGGTGCAGCAACGGCAGCAGCTGACGGTGCAGCAACAGCAGAAGCAGCTGATGGTGGTACAGCAGCAGCTGATGATGGTGCAGCAGCAGCTGATGATGGTGCAGCAGCAGCTGACCATGGTACAGCAGCAGCTGACAGTGGTGCAGCAACAACTGACTGGTACAGCAGCAGCTGATGGTGGTCCAGTAGCAGCTGATGGTGGTCCAGTAGCAGCTGACGGTGGTGTAGCAGCAGCTAACCATGGTACAGTAGGAGCTGACCGTGGTACAGCAGCAGCTGATGGTGGTGCAGCAGCAGCAGCAACTGATGGTGGTACAGCAGCAGCTGACAGTGGTACAGCAGCAGCTGACGGTGGTGCAACAACAGCTGACCGTGGTATGATAGTATTTCTCACCCTTTTTACCACAGGGTTGGCACTAGAAGCTTTCTTTGGGCCCATGGTGGCTTATTTAGCAGTTACAAGCACTAAAAATAATGGAATAATACAAAATACCGTGGACCCCCGCCCAACGGCGGCATCAAGTACGTATTAGGTTCTTGGGAAGGGTATTCTAGTACCCCTTCATCTATTTTCTGCTTAGATAGTTCTATCTTCTTGGCTTCTAATTCCAACCTTGATTGTTCTAACTCCCTCTGCTTAGCCTGTTCTTCAATTTCCTTCATTTTGAAGGCTACCTCTCTTGCCTGAACTCTATCTTCTCTAGCTATCCTTTCCTGTTCGAGTTTATCCTCCCGAGCTAGTCTTTCCTGTTCCTTTTTCTCTTCCCGAGCTAGTCTTTCCTGTTCCTTTTTCTCTTCCCGAGCTAGTCTTTTCTCTTCAAAAGCTAGTCTTTCCTGTTCTTTTTTTTCCTCTCGAGCTAGTCTTTCCTGTTCCTTTTTCTCCTCTCGAGCTAATCTTTCCCATTCTTTTTCCTGTTCCTCTTTCTTTACAATAGCCATTTTAGCAGTAATGTAATTATCAAGGCTTTGTCCAGTAAATCCCATTTCCTTTCCAGCTTTCAACCAGAAATCTAAAGAATCCATCTTGTAAAAAGAAATATTACGCACCCAACTTCAACTGTCTGAATTAAAACTAACAGGAACGTCTGTTACAAAAGAGGGACACAGTCCGCACACTTTAAACTTCCCAAAGTAGAAAATGGAATAAATATTTCTCCCTGGAAGAATACACACGGTTCACACAGGAGGGGTTATTATCAAAGTTCCCCAGGTCCAACAAATAGGTAAACTTCTAAACCGAACCTTAGAACCAAACAACGGTAAGTCAACCAGACTACCAGTAATGACTTGACACCTCAACTAACTCACCTTTTTCTATCTTAAATGTTATACTCACAACCAGTTGAACCATCAGGACGATGTTGCTTCAAGAGTCGGATCCTGGCAAGGTCGCCATTGTCAGTGGAACGCCTTCCATCTGAACAAAAGAAACTAATGGAAAAATAAATAAATAAAGAAACGACTAGGAAAAATAAGAATAATGATTTTTGAGGATTTTACTTAAAATTTAAATATAATAAAAAAATGGCCTTCGGTTCTTGTAGTTGGGCAGGAGTAGGTAAGGCCCTGGATAGATCTTCTGATATTATTGATGTAGATTATCCTGGGCGGATGGTGATAGTCCGATGTTCTGGAATCTCCTACCACTTGGATGGAGCACCACAAGTAGAACAGGTAAGGACCAGTAGTAGTCCAATAATGTTAATAAGTCTCATTAACAAATGTCTTGCTCCTTTATCTGGCGTCTATCCTGGATGACCATGCCAGGAACAGAGCTGGTAATAAGAAAAAATAAACTGGTTACCAATGGTCATGATAATATAACATTTAAGAATGGAAAAGAATGATAAATGGCAAAATCATTACTGGTAACCAGCAAACAAAAGAAAGGAACAAACAGTAATACTCCTGGTAGATCACCCTACCTAATTAGGAGAAGAGTGGAGGTGAAGTGACTCTCCAAACTTCAACCCACACCAGGTAAGGTCAATATTACCAGGAGTAGAAATTTGAACAAATCAGACACCAAGAACTAGTTTCGCCCCAGCCCGCCAGAGGGAGAGGGGGTGCACGACGTAACTCGCTAATGGTTCCTGGTTGCCTGAACAACCTTAACCCCACTTATGCCTACTTTTCCCTCACAATATTATTTGCTATATTCCTCCATTTAGGTGCCTTAAGTTGAAATCCCCCAGGAGCAAGATGTTGGGGGCAGGAGTTGACAGATTTTCCAGACAGTGGTCAATTTTTAACAGCTGTTCCTGGAATTGCTGGGACGTTGCATCCGGAGGCTTGTAGACTACCACAATGACTAGGTTTTGGTTCTCGATCTTTACTGCTAAAACTTCCACTACATCATTTGAGGCATTAAGCAGTTCTGTGCAAACAAGTGACTCTGCGATGTACAGGCCAACCCCCCCTTTTGCCTGTTCACTCTGTCACATCTGTATAGGTTGTAACCTGGGATCCATATTTCGTTGTCCAAGTGATCCTTTATGTGGGTCTCAGTGAAAGCCGTGAACATTGCATTTGCCTCTGCAAGCAGTCCACGGATGAAAGGCATTTTGTTGTTTGTTGCTGGCTTTAGACCCTGTATATTTGCAAAGAAGAATGTCATCGGACTGGTGGTATTGTTGGTACTGGGGGGGATTTTTTTTCCGGCATTAGTATCTGTATCTGTTGGTTTGGAGTGGAGGCCATCGACTGTGGTTCCACTCCAGAAGTGACTGGATTTGGTGTACGATTTCTGCCATTTCCTGCCAGTTTTTTTTTCCTTCCTGGCACTTAAAAACCTCTCCCTCTTGAGTGGCTGTGGCTACCCAGATTTTCCCATGGCCTGGATGTTTTGTATCTTTTTGTCCCCTTTAGATGGTGTGCCTGGCAATTTAAGTTATAGCACAGTCTTTCCTGTACTGAAGAGGTACACATTTCAGGGTGAAAAAGCTTACAGGAAGGGAGTTTGCATTTTCCTGTTGTCATATGGGCACGGGATTTTCTAGGGTGGTCATAGTTGCACGTCCCATCTGTTTTTCCAGATTTTCCATGCCTGCAGATACTTGCTACAGGCATCTGCAGGTAAGTTAAGCAATTAATTGATAGAAAAAGGACAGCATGAAACTGACTCTTCCATTGTTGTTGGAGCTAACACCCAGGTACCCATTTACTGATGGGTGAACATAGACAACAGGTGTAAAGAAACATGCCCAATGTTTCTACCCTGGCTGGGAATTGAATACACCTACCATCCGACTTACGACCTGCTCGACATACGTCCACTCGACTTACGACTGTGCATCTGGCAGCTGGGCTGGGCCGGCTGATACACACCACTGTACAATATTTGACAATATTCGCGGTGGCAATGCGTCATGCCGGCAGCATCAGTTTGAGTAACCCTGTCCTATCAGCAGCATCATACTGTATTAACTGTACTAACTGGACAGTAAATTTCACAATGGCCCCTAAGATGAAGTCTGTGGCAAGAAAGGCTCTTACTCTCGAACTCTCTATTTGTTTTCACTATTGCACATAAACCTGTCTGTATCTGTCTGCCTATATATCTGTGTATCTCTGTGTGTCTGTTTATCTATGTCTACCTGTGTGTCTGTCTTTCTGTCTGCCTGTGTGTCTTTGTCTACCTGTGTGTGTCTATGTCTACCTATGTGTGTCTTTCTGTCTACCTGTGTGTCTGTGTCTACCTGTGTGTCTGTCTACATATGTGTCTGTCTACCTGTGTCTGTCTGTCTTTCTGTTTGCTTGTCTGTCTCAGAGCCGCTCATTAAGAGTGTAATTGGTCTTGAAGACGCCATATTAATAATGATAATAACAATAATAATCACTGAGGCACATTAAATGTGTATAAAACTTTAATATAGACATTTTGCTTAATCCATCTATGATTTCTTTTTCAAAATTATATAATAAACATGCTACATAACATATAAACATATAAATTAACAAATATGAGATGTTTTTTTGGTCGGCTTGACAGAGTGAACAGGAATCATTCGTGTCCGGGCTGGTAACAACAACAACAACGTTTGTTTACATAACTCGCCAACCTTCTACACACTCATTCGTTTATTCATTTAATCTTGTTTACTCACCTCTCACTCTACATTAAGACAACAGATATTTTAAGGTAAGTAATGAGTGGACACGATTATTATATTACAGTTTAATAATAATAGAAAGGGGTTTAGTTATAGGTAATACATATTTTAAGAAAAAGAGGATAAATAAGTATACAAGATATGATGTGGGGCGAAATGACAGTAGTTTGTTGGATTATGTATTGGTAGATAAAAGACTTGAGTAGACTTCAGGATGTACATGTTTATAGAGGGGCCACAGATATATTAGATCACTTTCTAGTTGTAGCTACACTGAGAGTAAAAGGTAGATGGGATACAAGGAGAATAGAAGCATCAGGGAAGAGAGAGGCGAAGGTTTATAAACTAAAAGAGGAGGCAGTTAGGGTAAGATATAAACAGCTATTGGAGGATAGATGGGCTAATGAGAGCATAGGCAATGGGGTCGAAGAGGTATGGGGTAGGTTTAAAAATGTAGTGTTAGAGTGTTCAGCAGAAGTTTGTGGTTACAGGAAAGTGGGTGCAGGAGGGAAGAGGAGCGATTGGTGGAATGATGATGTAAAGAGAGTAGTAAGGGAGAAAAAGTTAGCATATGAGAAGTTTTTACAAAGTAGAAGTGATGCAAGGAGGGAAGAGTATATGGAGAAAAAGAGAGAGATTAAGAGAGTGGTGAAGCAATGTAAAAAGAGAGCAAATGAGAGAGTGGGTGAGATGTTATCAACAAATTTTGTTGAAAATAAGAAAAAGTTTTGGAGTGAGATTAATAAGTTAAGAAAGCCTAGAGAACAAATGGATTTGTCAGTTAAAAATAGGAGAGGAGAGTTATTAAATGGAGAGTTAGAGGTATTGGGAAGATGGAGGGAATATTTTGAGGAATTGTTAAATGTTGATGAAGATGGGGAAGCTGTGATTTCTTGTATAGGGCAGGGAGGAATAACATCTTGTAGGAGTGAGGAAGAGCCAGTTGTGAGTGTGGGGGAAGTTCGTGAGGCAGTAGGTAAAATGAAAGGGGGTAAGGCAGCCGGGATTGATGGGATAAAGATAGAAATGTTAAAAGCAGGTGGGGATATAGTTTTGGAGTGGTTGGTGCAATTATTTAATAAATGTATGGAAGAGGGTAAGGTACCTAGGGATTGGCAGAGAGCATGCATAGCTCCTTTGTATAAAGGCAAAGGGGATAAAAGAGAGTGCAAAAATTATAGGGGGATAAGTCTGTTGTTTACAAGAATTATAGGGGGATAAGTCTTGTTGTTTACAAGAATTAGAGTATAACTAGATTTAAATTGACAAGATATAATTCACAATTAAAGTACCAAAAGAATAATAGTAAAAAATAACCAGGGTAATGTCTTGGTTATAATATGATAGTAAGATGGTGGATAGGTACACAGGTACAAAGGATAATATAAAGGTTGGAGTTGAATATACAAACTTGAAAATTTGGCAACAAAATGTTATGGGAAGTATAAAATAATGTTTAATGTACAAAAGTAAAATTGACTGGTAGTAAATATGGTGTTGCATTGTGAAAGGCGTACTAGAAGTAGCGGCATGGAGCGAAACGGGTGATGCCGCAGCACCTGAAGCAGGTGAAGAAGCATCACCAGCAGAATGTACAGGGATATGAGAAGTTGAGAGAAGGGACCGATAATGAAGCTGGGTCAGAACAGGGCGTGGAAGGAGGGAGGGTTGTGAAGACTCCATAATAAAAGTGATTCTTCCATATTTCCTTTGTTATTTTTAGAAAAAAAGAAAGAAGGAAAGAAAAAAGAGGGACAGTGGAGGGATAGTCACTAGGAGGCATGGAAGGGTCGGAAGTTCACCCCATCATCCGAGAGGGCCTCGAGCCCATGGGCAGTGAAGAATCAGCATGGAATCTGTGCCATACCCTACCCTTCACACCAGTAAACAAGCACTCCGGGATAGCAGCCTCGCTTGTACCAAGCCACCTCGGCGGACAAAAGAAAGGGCGGTTGGAAATCCACCACAAAACACACCACCTTCGGCTGTCACCCCCCAGAACCGGCAGGCATCTTCTGGAGATACACCCATTATCTGAAGGGCACCCCACACACTTCTCGTAAATCCGGGAAGGGAGCAGGGCACCTTCAGACAATTCAGATTCCATGGCAAACCACACCGCCCCCAAGGGACCCCCCACAGAGTGGGATGAACCCTGGCACACTTCCCCCTACCTAGAAACCATAATGCCCAAGGGGAGGACCCCAGAGACTACAAATGGAACAGGGAACAAGGAGAGCAGGAGGGCATAGGGGGGATTGGGGGGTAATTAGGTTCGGTCTGAGGAAGGAGACCAAAACGTCTAATTCCTCAGACCAAGAGCCTCTTCATCACGCCAAGGAGCCCTCCTTGAAGAGAAGTGGTACTGTAGATTTCCACATACCATTGTTCAGTGTGATTTCTCCGGATATTCAGTGCTGACATTTTGGGACAACTTGAGCTCCACGACCTTCCAATTCTTAATGTGGACACTCGTGTGCTACCTGCCTGCAGGCAGGGAAGTTTTCCCTGACCGGTTAGCTCTGTTAACTTTTGACTGCCATAAACTTCCATCCTCTGTATGTATTGCGAGACACCATTTACAAATATGGAAATAGATTCCTACACCAATAATAGGTGACAGTACATGAACTGTTCTTATATATGAATGGTGGCAAGTTATTTAGATCTGCTGCATTGTTTTTTAATGGTGAGTGAGACTTCAGTAGAATTTGCTGGTGCTAGATATAGAGTATTTGGGTAGTTACCAGTGAGGTAGTCTTTTAGTTGAGTACTTGAGCTTGGAATTTTGCTAGCTAGCTTTGATCTTACAG
Organism: Cherax quadricarinatus; assembly: GCF_038502225.1. Taxonomy (NCBI): domain Eukaryota; kingdom Metazoa; phylum Arthropoda; class Malacostraca; order Decapoda; family Parastacidae; genus Cherax; species Cherax quadricarinatus. The sequence goes on along the minus strand of NW_027199502.1, from coordinate 24,270 downwards.
TAGAGAAGACATTAAGTTTGTTGGCAGTGGCTGTATGCGAGGTCCAACTGGTTAATTAAATTTACCATCCTTCACTTAACAGTACTGTACCTCTGTTCAACTGGGAAATTTTCATAAAAACTGGTCATTATCTTTGGTGAATTAATGTAATTTAACCAAAAAAATGTAAGAGGATAAAGATAGTGCAAACCAAAAATATATTTATTTATTGCTGTCAATAAAATACTGCTTAACATAGTGCATATGAAATAAAACATGAATACATACCTCTGCTAAGTCTCTGTACACAACATACAGTACAAGGGAATGGGATAGTGTATATACATACATTTCTATGATATAAAACATACAATAATACTGAAATGTAATTAAAATATATAATCAGGTAATTATTATTATTATTATAATCAAAAAGAAGCGCTAAGCCACAAGGACTATACAGCTTCAGGTAATTATTATTATAATTAAAACCAAGCACTAAATCCATAAGGGTCATAATCAGGTAATAAATATTTTTAAGTTTTTCAGCTAATCAGTTTCTGCTTGAAAAATCATATTTGGTTACTCTACAAACTATGATAAGTATTATTTAAAGCATATAATCCTCTTTTTATTGAAGGGCATCTTTTATATTTATCATTAAGCTTCTTTATGGTAACTTTTTTTTTATGGCTTGGACACCATGTAAAGGCTCAATAAGAATAACAGGATTTCCATCACTAAGCTCAATGGCATTGCCCCACAATTCTCTCAAGTTCTGTTATGAATGTCAGTATTAAGATTGAAGTGGTATTTAAAAAGATATATCATAATCATAACCAAGCACCAAACCTGCAAGGTACAGCCTTTGAAAGAAAATAGGTTCCAAGTCTAAAACATTATGCAGACAATTTTGTAATACTATATAAACATTCTAAATTTACTGAATGTGAAAGGAATGTATCCCTCATGAATTTCTAGATTCAACTAAAGACAATGAATTAAGTAATAACAAACCAACAAAAACACTAGAAAGGTTATGCCATTATCAGAAAGTTTTGCTCATATTTTGGGCTTGAGACACACAGTAACCAGATTCCCTTTCCTTCCTCATATCAAACTAGATACCGTATAACCCTTTACAGGATTAGCACTAACCCATTACCTCAAGGGAGGTTCCTTGAGGCTGACGAGTTCTTTATCTAGAGTTGGGCCGAGCTCCTATTCCTACATCAAACCTGACTGCCTCCCATTCACTGTACAACTCCCACTGGTTTAGCTCCCCCCTCTTTGCACCATCTGAGTACATAATTTTCCCAGGAAAATAGTAGTAGGACCCCCGTATCAATGAGGGATACGTTTCAAGGACCTGCTACAACCTCTCCTCACTTGGCAACTTACTCATTTACCAATGACTCAGACTTACAATAGGCTCTCTGACTAGTATGCATACCTAAATAATGTATATTAGAGCTGTTTTCCTCAATTCTGTTTATTACAATATACAGGACACTACTGTATAAACATTTAAAAATATACCAGAAATGTTATAAATGGTGCAAAGGTGACATTAACTCTTTCAAGGTCCCCAGGCCCTCTCCCAGACTTTTTCTCAGGGTCGCCCAAATTTCAAAAAAAAAAAAAAATAAATAATTTGTTCTTATGAAAAGATAATCTTTTCCCGATCATAATGACACCAAAAGTATAAAATTTGATGGAAAAACTTATGGAATTATGCTCTCGCAAAGTTAGCGGTCTCGACGACGTTTACACACAAGCGATTTTGCCCACTTTGAGCCCTATTTTCGGGCAATTCCAGTGTACTAGTCGACAAAAATCATAACTATTTCACTATAACTCCATTTTTTCTATCGAATGAGTACAAGAAACCATCCATTTACCGATTTCAACTATCTAATACAGTGGTCAGAATTTAGCAATTTTGCCAATTTCACACAAATTTCAAAAGATGCCAATTTCCAAATAGGGTCCAGAATAAACAAGAGACATTCCTGACACTAAAATAACATTTCCTCTGTTCATTAGTCATGTCCCCACGCCCCTCTTACATTCTTTTGCTTTCCACTTTGAATTTTTTATTCTCACAAAAAATAAATTTACTGTTATGCAGACTACTGCATTAGTATAGAAATGGTATAAATAATATCGGCGCACTTGTGAAAGAATATTAGACTCACCAGTTGACGTGTATTGGACGCTTAGCATGATTTGTTTACTTTTGAACTTTGGTAAAAATCGAAAATTTCTGCTACTTTGAGCTCAATTTCAAGGTACTTTTCATTGTAAAACCAGTCAAAATCATCTCAATTTCTGTAATATGTCTTCCATTCTATAAAATGAGACCAGGAAAACTAGAATACAACAATAAATACCATACAAAAATACAGTGCAAAGTCACTGTTTTAATCCAAAAACACGGTCAAAGTTTTTTTTTTTTCTCATTACGCACTGTGTGCTGCAGGATATTTTTTATACTGCGCACACTGACCACATAGACCCATTCTTTCATATGTAGGCCTACCAGCTTTCTCTCACTAGATTTGAGGGCACTAGAATTTAGGCGTACTAGTACGTCAAAAACCCTGGTGCGTAAGCCATACTAGTACGTCTGAAACCCTGAAAGGGTTAAAACAATATCAAAGATGGTTGACACAGACCCACCACCATTACAGCATGCTCCTCACTTAGCAATGAATTCGTTTACCGACGTGGTATTAGGAACGGAACTCTGTCGTTAAGTGAGGAGAGGCTGTATAGGAGTCCTATACATACCTATTATGAAGTTTAACTTATAAATTATGCACAAGTGGATAATTATCACTTTTTTCACTGGTGTTTACCTGCAGAGTGATGGGAAGTACAGTGGACCCCCGCATAACGATCACCTCCGAATGCGACCAATTATGTAAGTGTATTTATGTAAGTGCGTTTGTACGTGTATGTTTGGGGGTCTGAAATGGACTAATCTACTTCACAATATTCCTTATGGGAACAAATTCGGTCAGTACTGGCACCTGAACATACTTCTGGAGTGAAAAAATATCGTTAACCGGGGGTCCACTGTACTTCACAACTTCTCTTAGGCTTTAAAAAACTGCCAGCTTCTCTATTTTTGTGCCACAGTAAACCATGATTAAGTGAAACCACGGATACTGAATCGGTGGATACAGGGTTCTATTGAATTATTCCCAGGTTACAATGGGTAAGCAACATTGTTGGAAGAGGGTGACTTGTAGTCCAACATCAGAGAAAATGCTTACTCTATAATATTACTGGGGGTAGCTAGAAAATTATTTCTTTTATTTGCCTTCACTCAGAGCGACATTTCTTCTAAAAATGGTGTTACAGGAGAATGGGAGTGTTTCTCTTTATTTATTCTACTGTATCAATGTGGAGGCAACCTGTACACAATGTAAAGTGACGAAAGCCAGACGTGTTTGTCTGGTTTATTTACATTAAGTGTGAGTGGGGTGCCGTGGTGAGGGCTGCCCTTCCTGGCTACCCATACTTCCCAACATGACTTCCTACAAATAAAACTCACCTCTCACCCTACAGTAAGACTACAAATATTTTAAGGTAATTAACCCTTTCAGGGTCCGTCCCGTAGATCTACGGCTTTATGTTCAGGGTCCAAACCGTAGATCTACGCCAAAATTCTAGCACCGTCAAATTTAGCATGAGAAGGCTGGTAGGCCTACATCTAAGAGAATGGGTCTGGGTGGTCAGTGTGCACACCATAGAAAAAATCTGGACACCCACATGGCATTGTGGGAACGCCGGCAAAGTAGCTTTGTTCATAGTGCCTGGCGGCAAGATGCTCTCACTCTCTGGGTGAATTCTGACTCTCCTCTTCACAACTTACAGTTCTAAGACTGATGGAAGTGGAGCTGAAGACGAATTCTATGGTTTTGAACCATATGGTACCATTATGCCATATGGTACAATGGTACCATATGGTACAATGGTGCCATGTCATACAATGGTATATGGTACAATGGTATATGGTACCATATGGTACAATGTATATATAGTACATTGTACCATGTAGTACATTGTACCATATAGTACTTTGTACCATATAGTACATTGTACCATATAGTACATTGTACCATATGGTACAGGGTACAGGGACCCTAATGGAAATAAATCTGTCTGACTTTTTTGGGTTATCCTAGGTTCTCCAAACATATGCTGCTAAGTATGATATTCTATGTAACTTTATTTGTGTATAACTAAATAAACTTACTTATGATGTCACATGCACTTGAGTAAGTTTATTCAGGTGTACAGAAATACAATTACATAGATTATCATACATAGTAGCATATGTATAAAATCCTAGGACAACGCAAAAAAGTCAGGGTGACTTATTTCTATAGTTATCCCTGTATCTGTACCATATGGTACCCTGCACCATATGGTACCCTGCACCATATGGTACCCTGCACCATATGGTACCCTGCACCATATGGTACCCTGCACCATATGGTACCCTGTACTGCATGGTACCCTTTACCATATAGCACAATGTACCATATGGTACCCTGTAACATATACCGTGTACCATATGGTCAATAGGTGTTGGTGGCATGAGACACCAGCCAAGACTGAGTGGTGACGCAAGCTAGCTACTGACTCCGCAGTTTCCGAGACAAAGTACTTTGTCATCCACCTCAAGGAACACGTAAAGTTCCTGTACACTTGTAAATATATAATAGAACATTACTAATATACAACATTTTTGCATATTTTTGTTGTAAACAACTATTGTAACCAAAATAATAATGAAAATATTAGTGTGTTGAATACAACAGTACCATATGGTACAATGAACCATATGGTATCATTGTACTGTATGGTACAATGTACCATATGGTACTGTTGCATCATATGGTACCATATGGTACCATTACACCATATGGTACCATTGCACCATATGGTACCATTGTATCATATGGTACCATTGTACCAAATGGTGTCATTCTACCATGTGGTACCATTGTATCATGTGCCATTGTGCCATATTGTACCATATGGTACCATTGTATCATATGCTATTGTACCATATGGTACCATTGCACCCTATGGTACCATTGCACCCTATGGCACCATTGCACCCTATGGCACCATTGTATCATATGGTACTATATGGTACCATTGTACCAAATGGTGCCATTCTACCATGTACCATTGTATCATATGGTACCATTGTATCATGTCCCATTGAACCATATTGTACCATATGGCACCATTGTACCATATGGTACCGTTGTATTCAACACAATAACCGCACTAATATTTTCATCATTTTGTTTACAAAAAACTTGTAAACAAGTTTTGTAAGCAATATAATGATAAATTAGTGCAGTTATTGTGTTGAATACAATGAGTGTACACTTATACAATATACATTATATTAGTCTCACAGGCCACAAATGTTATTAGAAAAAGAAAAAAATTAGAAAAGAAAAGAAAAAAGTATAAAAAAAACAAAATAAAAAAAATGGGATTTTGCGGAAGTCACTGATGTTGCCGCCACCCGGTCATTTTGGGTCAACTTCCCACCGCTATATCTCAGTAAGTACTGATCAGAAAAAAACTTTTTTTTTTGTCTTATTACCTTCGCAAAAATATACTCTTTAACCCTTTGAGGGTCGACAGGCCCTCTCCGAAACTCGTTCTCAGGGTCGGCCAAATTTAACCCTTTGAGGGTTTTCGTCGTACTAGTACGTCTTACGCATAGGGGTTTTTGACGTACTAGTACTCATAAATTCTAGCGGCCTCAAATCTAGTGGGAGAAAGCTGGTAGGCCTTCATATGAAAGAATGGGTCTATGTGGTCAGTGTGCACAGTCTAAAAAAAATCCTGCAGCACACAGTGCATAATGAGAAAAAAAAACTTTGACCATTTTTTTTTAATAAATCAGCGACTTTGCAGTGTATTTTCGTATGGTATTTATTGTTGTATTCTAGTTTTCTTGGTCTCATTTTATAGAATGGAAGACATATTACAGAAATAGAGATGATTTTGACTGGTTTTACAAAGAAAGGTGCCTTGAAATTGAGCTCAAAGTAGCAGAAATGTTCGATTTTTACCAAACTTCAAAAGTAAACAAATCGTGCCAAGCGTGCAATACACGTCAACTGGTGAGTCTAATATTCTTTCACAAGTGCACCAATAATATTTATACCATTTTTTACACTAATGCAGTAGTCTGCATAACAGTAAATCTTATATTTTTTGTGAAAATAAAAATTCAAAGTGGAAAGCAAAAGAATATAAGAGGGGCCTTGAGACGTGAATAATGACTAGAGGAAATGTCATTTTAGTGCCAGGAATGTCTTTCTTGTTTATTCTGGACCCTATTCGGAAATTGGCATCTTTTGAAATTTGTGTGAAATTGGCAAAATTGCTAAATTCTGACCACTGTACTGGATAGTTGAATTTCATAAATGAGTGGTTTCTTGCACCCATTCGATAGAAAAAATGGAGTTCTAGCGAAATATTCATGTTTTTTGTCGACTAGTACAGTGAAATTGGCCGAAAATGGGGCTCAAAGTGGGCAAAATCGCCGATGCGTAAACATCGCCGAGACCGCTAACTTTGCGAGAGCATAATTCCGTAAGTTTTCTATCAAATTTCAAACTTTTGGTGTCTTTATGATCGGGAAAAGATTCTCTATCTTTTCATAAGAAAAAATAATTTTTTTTTTTTTTTTAATTTGGCCGACCCTGAGAACGAGTTTCGGAGAGGGCCTGTCGACCCTGAAAGGGTTAAAAAAAAAAAAAAAATTATTTTCTCTTATGAAAAGATAGAGAATCTTTTCCCGATCATAAAGACACCAAAAGTTTGAAATTTGATAGAAAACTTACGGAATTATGCTCTCGCAAAGTTAGCGGTCTCGGCGATGTTTACGCATCGGCGATTTTGCCCACTTTGAGCCCCATTTTCGGCCAATTTCACTGTACTAGTCGACAAAAAACATGAATATTTCGCTAGAACTCCATTTTTTCTATCGAATGGGTGCAAGAAACCACTCATTTATGAAATTCAACTATCCAGTACAGTGGTCAGAATTTAGCAATTTTGCCAATTTCACACAAATTTCAAAAGATGCCAATTTCCGAATAGGGTCCAGAATAAACAAGAAAGACATTCCTGGCACTAAAATGACATTTCCTCTAGTCATTAGTCATGTCTCAAGGCCCCTCTTATATTCTTTTGCTTTCCACTTTGAATTTTTATTTTCACAAAAAATATAAGATTTACTGTTATGCAGACTACTGCATTAGTGTCAAAAATGGTATAAATATTATTGGTGCACTTGTGAAAGAATATTAGACTCACCAGTTGACGTGTATTACACGCTTGGCACGATTTGTTTACTTTTGAAGTTTGGTAAAAATCGAACATTTCTGCTACTTTGAGCTCAATTTCAAGGCACCTTTCTTTGTAAAACCAGTCAAAATCATCTCAATTTCTGTAATATGTCTTCCATTCTATAAAATGAGACCAAGAAAACTAGAATACAACAATAAATACCATACGAAAATACACTGCAAAGTCGCTGATTTATTAAAAAAAAATGGTCAAAGTTTTTTTTTTCTCATTATGCACTGTGTGCTGCAGGATTTTTTTTAGACTGTGCACACTGACCACATAGACCCATTCTTTCATATGAAGGCCTACCAGCTTTCTCCCACTAGATTTGAGGCCGCTAGAATTTATGAGTACTAGTACGTCAAAAACCCCTACGCGTAAGACGTACTAGTACGACGAAAACCCTCAAAGGGTTAATTCTGTAAGAAAAAATAATTTTTTTTTTTTTTTCAAAATTTCTTGGACACTGGAGTACCACTTCAGATTTTGGCTTTGGACCCTGAAGGGGTTAATGAGTGTACTGTATATGCATTTTATCGCTCTAGGGAGCTTAATGTCGTAGTAGGTGGGAGTGGCCAGGCAGGATGCCATACCTCCTACGCGACATTTTACAAATAAATACGTACTTTTCAACTCTCACCCTACATTAAGACTACAAATATTTTAAGGTAAGTAATGAGTGTACTGTATATGCATTTTATCACTCTAGGGAGCTTTAAGCATTGTAGTATAGTATGTGTGGGTAGGGTAGCCAGGAGGGCTACCACACCTGACTTCTTACAGTAAATACTACTCACCTTTTGCCCTACATTAAGGCTACAAATATTTTGAGGTAAATAATGAGTGTACTGTGTGTGTATTTTACTTTTTAATGCCTAGTTTTATTGCTAACTTATATATGCGAGTGTAAACTTATCTGGCATTTATATGTGCTTATAAATGGAAAAAAAATGGAGTTCTGCTTTTCGGCAGTAGCCTGGAACCTAACCTGCAGTATAAGTGGGGCCCTACTGTATATACATACACACATCTAGGCTTTCTTCTTTTTTCTTAATAGTTATTGTTCTTCTTTATTTCCTCTATTCCCCATGGGGAATACTAAGAATGTAACCCAAATCTTGACAAATTTAGAAGATCTAAGGAAGACAGCCCTGCTAACCCAAACACTGCCTCCGCTGCCAGACAACCACTTAACCCAAGCTCTGAGAAAACGAGCCTTCTCCTCCATTGCTACACAGTATCTACTTCAGTGATACTATGAAAAGATATCGCAGAAGAAACATCAGTAATAAAAGAATAACAGCAAGGACCCTAGAACTCAACTTGTCTACCCAGCAGAACGCCGGTGTATCATCAACCCCCCTCACCACTGCCACCCAGGGAACAACAAACAACATGGCTGACTCCCCCTCCAACTCCCCTCCCTTCAAAGGATTCACCCATGATAACTCAGGTATGATTATTCCTGACAATATCAAGGACTACATCGTTGCTCTAGAAAACGAAATCAAAGATATCAAAGCAACACTCGAGCGACGAGAATCCAAGATAACCAACCTCGAGAACAAGATCCAAAACCTTGAAGAGAAGATTACATCGGGAAGTGTTGACACAGAAAATACTCTGAAAGCAGCTATAGCCAGTCACACTGAACAAATAACAACAATAAATATGAAGGTTGAAGAAGCAATCAAGGACTGGAATCAGAACATGCACACTCGACTAAATGAATACCTTGATTTCCAAGACGACAAAACTGAACAAGACAAGTTGTCCGATGCAGTTATAATAAACAGTCCACACATTCCTGGTGACATAACCCAAGCACAGTGCAAAGAAACTGCTATCAGGATAATACAGAACCACGTACAAGTCATCATGCAAAACAATGAAATCAAAGAAACACGTTTGCTAGGAAAACCAGGAAGTAAACACAGTATAATGATCAGACTTCATTCATACGATAAAAGAAAGGACCTAATTAAATCAGCAATTACAATGAAAAATGGAGTGTACATAAATGAGTGTAACAAGAAAACATCAAAACCTTCTGTTCAGGTTGAGAAAACTTAAACAGGAAAACAAAATACATCAGTGTTTCACGCGAGATGGGAAAATACTAGTAAGGAAAACATCAACAGGACAACAATATACCATCTCAAACGAACATGATCTCTCTACCTTCCTTAGAAAAGTGGACATTTCTGTAACAGATTAGGTAAGTGCCCTTAATACATATATATGTGTGGTACATATAGTGTACGTTACTATTATACTGTGCAGTATTATTTTTTTATTTTTCATCACTAGCTAATGCCAACTACCTCCAATACTTTATACTTCTTTCTTACTGCTATTAATTGCTCATAATTTTGTTTTACAAGTCAAATCTTACTCCAAATTATTATTATTCATCGTTCTTACCTGTCCATTTAATTTTGTGTACCACTACTTGTTTTTTAGTCACTTTTTATTGTGTGTGCAATTAGTGTATAATCCAATTACTTTTTTTGCAAGTCCCAAAACTATCTTTTGCTAGCTAGTACCAACTACCTCATATTTTTTTACTTTTTATTGTGCAATAAACTGCTCAACTTATTTAATATTACAAATCAGATCGTACTCCTAAACCAATATTATTTCATAGTGACTATCTGTCCATTTAACTTTGTTTACTATTACTTAATTTTAGTCCCTTATATATTTTCTCCTTTATTTTAGCTTTATATAACTACCCCAGTTCATATATTCACAATTGTTAAAATAGTCAAGGTGCTATTCTCAGGGTGCTAAAGTGTAATAAGTTCACAATTTTGCCATTATATTCCAAAACTCATTTATTTGATTACCACTTGATTGTTCACCACAACTTATAATAGTCCCTTTTATATTGTTTTCCCTAATTCTAACTTTAAAGAATTACCTTTAAAGTACTACCTACTATCATATTCCCAAGCTCCATTATTTGATCATCACTTTATTTGTTCACCACAAATTATTTTAGTCCCTTTTATATTGTCTCCTTTATTTTAGCTTTAAAAAACTACCTTAGCTCATTATTTTTACATTTGTTAAATAATTCAGGTGCTATTTTTTAGCTTTAGATTATTTACTTTGTTTTATACTTAATTCTAACTATAGATTCACTACAATTCTTATGATTACAAGCATTGATCCTGATACCAACCTCTTATTTAATGACTTAAATGAATCAAACAGTAACTGTAATTACTACACAGCAGAACAATCAAAGGCACTCCTCAGAGCCAACAACAACATAACTGTCTTTAACTACAATATCAGATCTTTAAGCAAGCATTACGATGACCACATAGCATTACTAAATTCCTTGCATGCCAATATGTCCATCATTACACTAACTGAAACCTGGCTAAAGCCTGATACTACAGATGTCTATGCCATTCCTGGTTACACAGCCATACACAACTGTAGGCCAGACCAACAAGGGGGTAGCACAGCTATATACTACTCAGACCAACTAGAATGTATCACTAATACTTGCACAAGGGATGAACATAGGGAATATATAATAGCTAAATTCAAATCCAAATACCTACAAAAACCTCTCACATTGATAAACATCTACAGAGTTCCACAGTCAAACATTAGCCAATTTAGTCAAAACCTAGGAAGTATGATAACTGATGCACACATGAACAAAGATCACTACTACTCTCAGGTGACTTCAATATAAATCTCCTGCAAGACCAGGACCCACATGTTACTGAATTCACAAACATAATGAGTAACTGCATGTTGCTACCAACAGTAACAAAACCTACAAGAGTTACAGAGACTAGTGTTTCCCTACTTGACCACATCTGGACCAACACCATATCCCCTTTAAAATCAGGCATAATCACAGATAATACCACAGACCACATGCTAGAACATGCTAGAACATATATACACTGCAATAGAGAAAAAAGAAGTCCCACTGGGGATCTTCATTGACTTACGTAAAGCTTTTGACACAGCTGACCATGACTTGCTCCTCATAAAATTGTCACACTATGGTATAAGAGGGCACTCCCTCAACTACCTCAAGTCATACCTCAGCAACAGAAGCCAATATGTGTACACAAATGGGGCAAACTCTTCCGCACACCCAATTACAGTTGGTGTCCCACAGGGAAGTGTCCTTGGCCCTCTTCTCTTTCTCCTATACATAAATGACCTACCAAATGCTTCGCAATTACTCAGACCCACACTATTTGCAGATGACACTACATATGTCTTCTCTCACCTGAGCCCAGTCATGCTAGCCAATACTGTAAATACCGAATTACAGAAAATATCTACCTGGATGAGGACTAACAAACTTACACTAAACATTGACAAAACCTACTTCATTCAGTTTGGTAACAGAGCTACAGATGTCCCTCTTAACATAATGATAAACAGATCACCTATCACAAAGCTAACAGAGGGAAAATTCTTAGGAATCCACCTTGATAATAGACTCAAATTTCATACACATATACAACAAATTTCTAAGAAAATTTCCAAGACCGTAGGCATACTATCGAAGATACCGTACTATGTTCCACAGTCAGCCTTCCTGGCCCTATATCACTCATTTATTTACACCTATCTCACCTATGGAATTTGTGCATGGGGCTCAACAACAATTAACCATCTTGGACCACTATTTGCCCAACAAAAGGCTGCAGTCAGAATGATAACAAATTCCCACTACAGGCAGCACACTCCAATATTCAGATCACTAAACCTACTCACCATACAAAACATCCATACTTATTACTGCACCTATTACATACATAGAACACTTAACTCTGATATTAACCCTCCCCTCAAACATCTCCTTGCCAACCTCAACAGAACACATGACCATAACACAAGGCACAGATCACTCTTTGATGTTCCTCGTGTCCATCTCATGCTATGCAAAAACTCAATGCACATAAAAGGCCCTAAAATCTGGAATTCATTACCTGTAAATATAAAAGAAACACTACCTGTTTATAAATTCAAGTCTCTTCTCAAAGATCACTTACTCACCCAAAACCAAATAAATACTGAATATCTGAACCTTATAAATTGTATATCTTAAATGTTTCTCACAATTATATCACAAACGTTAAACCTAAGACCCAATCTAACTGTTATTTTTTAAATATACTACTTAACAGAATACTCCATTCTACTGAATGTACAGCAATGCATGCAACCATATGACCTGTCTTTGTAATACTCATTTGTGCTTTATTGTTATCTGTTTACAATAATGTTTTATCACTGATTACATCATTGCTTAGTTAATCTTAAGTTAATTTTAAGCCTGCCCGTAATGCTATGCATACAAGTGGCTTTGGCATGCTGCTCTTACCTGTATTTTTTTGTACCTCTGTATGTATGTTCAAATTATTAAATAAATAAATAAATAAATAAATAAATAAGCCATGCATGTCGTGACTAAAATGCCGGGAGCAATGGGCTAGTAACCACTTCTGTAGAAAATACTGAAAGAGAAGAAAAACTGGGATGCTTGAATGTGCGTGGATGTAGTGCAGATGATTGCTAGTGTTATGAATGAAAAGAAGTTGGATGTCCTGGCTCTAAGTGAAACAAAGCTGAATGGGGTAGGTGAGTTTCAGTGGGGAGGAATAAATGGGATTAAGTCAGGAGTATCTGAGAGAGTTACAGCTAAGGAAAGGGTAGCAATAGTGTTGAAGTATCAGTTATGGAAGGAAAAGAGGGAATATAAATGTATAAATTCAAGGATTATGTGAATTAAAATAAGGATTGGATGCAAAAAGTGGGTCATAATAAGTGTGTATGCACCTGGAGAAGAAAGGAGTGTAGAGGAGAGAGAGATTTTGGGAGATGTTAAGTGAGTGTGTAGGAACTTTTGAACCAAGTGGTAGGGAACCTAAATGCTAAAGTAGGAGAACCATTTAAAGAGGGTGTTATAGGTAAGTTTGGGGTGCCAGGTGTAAATGATAATGGGGTCCCTTTGATTGAGCTTTGTACAGAAAGGGGTTTGGTTATAGGTAATACATATTTTAAGGAAAAGAAGATAAATAATTATACAAGATATGATGTAGTGCATAATGACAGTACTTTGTTGGACTATGTATTGGTAGATAAAAGACTGTTGGGTAGACTTCAAGATGTACATGTTTATAGAGGGGCCACAGATATATCAGATCACTTTTTAGTTGTAGCTACAGTGAGTAAAAGGTAGATGGGATACAAGGAAAATGGAAGCAACAAGTAAGAGAGGTGAAGGATTATAAGCTAAAGGAGACAGTTAGGGTAAGATTTAAACAACTATTGGAGGATAGATGGGCTAGTGAGTGTATAGGCAATGGGGTTGAAGATGTTTGGGGTAGGTTTAAGAATGCAGTGTTAGTGTTCTGCAGAAGTTTGTGGTTACAGGAAAGTGGGTGTGGGAGGGAAGAAAACCGATTGGTGGAATGATGTAAAGAAAGAATGATGTAAGAAAGTTAGCATATGAGAGGTTTTTACAAAGTAAAAGTGATGCAAGGAGGGAACAGTATATGGAGAGAAAAAAAAGAGGCTAAGAGAGTGGTGAAGCAATGTAAAAAGAGAGCAAATGAGAGAATGGGTGAGATGTTATCCTTGAATTTTGCTGAAAACAAGAAAAAGTTTTGGAGTGAGATTAATAAGTTGAGGAAGCCTAGGTTGGTTATTGAAAGCAGTGAAGAGTTTTTACGAGGATAGTGAGGCTCAGGTTAGAGTACGTAGAAGAGAGGGAGATTATTTCCCAGTAAAAGCAGGCCTTGGACAAGGATGTGTAATGTCACCATGGTTGTTCAATATATTTATAGATAGGGTTGTAAGAGAAGTGAATGCTCGGGTATTGGCAAGGGGTGCGAGGTTAAAAAATAAAGAATCTAATACAAAGTGGGAGATTCTGAAGAGAAGTTGCAGAGGTTGGTGGATGAGTTTCGTAGGGTATGTAAAAGAAAATTAAAAGCAAATGTAGGAATGAGTAAGGTGATGAGGATAACAAAAAAATTAAGTAATGAATGACTGGATATCAGATTGGAGGGAGAGAGTATGGAGGAGGTGAATGTATTCAGATTCTGAGGAGTGGATGTGTCAGCAGATTGGTCTATGAAAGATGAGGTGAATCATAGAACTGATGAGGGGAAAAAGGCAAGTGGTGCATTGAAGAGTCTATGGAAACAAAGAACTTTGTCCATGGATGCAAAGAGGGGAATGTATCAAAGTATAGTTATACCAACACTCTTGTATGGGTGTGAAGCATGGGCGGTGAATGTTGCAACAAGGAGAAGGCTGGAGGCAGTGGAGATGATGTGCCTGAGGGCAATGTGTGGTGTGAACATAATGCAGAGAATTTGTAGTTTGGAAATTCAGAGGAGGTGCAGGATTACCAAAACTATTATCCAGAGGGCTGAGGAGGGGTTGTTGAGGTGGTTCAGACATGTAGATAAGATAGAATAAAATAGAATGACTTCGAGTGTATAAATATGTAGAGGAGGGAAGGCTGGGTAGAGGTTGGCCTAGGAAAGGTTGGAGGGAGGGGGGTAATGGAGGTTTTGTGTGCAAGGTGCTTGGACTTCCAGCAAGCATGCATGTGTGTGTGTTAGATAGGAGCGAATGGAGACAAATGGGTTTTAATACTTGACGTGCTGTTGAAAGTGTGAGCAGGGTAATATTTATGAAGGGATTCAGGGAAACCGGCAGGCTGGACTTAAGTCCTGGAGACAGGAAGTACAGTGCCTGCACTCTGAAGGAGGTGTTAATGTTGCAGTTTTATAACTGCAGTGTAAACACACCTCTGGCAAGACAGTGATGGAGTGAATGATGGTGAAAGTTTTTCTTTTTCGGGCCACCCTACCTTGGTGGGAAACAGCCAATGTGTTAATAAAAAATAGATATAAAAAACTTGTATGTTTGGTACATTTTTGTGAATACTGTATAATGGTAAAAAATCATTAAGGCAAATGTTGGTCTATATTTATGGTGAAGTTGTTGCTGGTGGAAGCAACCTGATTTTGTTTTATGGCAATTTGTCTATAACAGCTATTTTTGGGTATTTCCTTACCATCTTCCTCTTTAATTGCTACAAGACATTATATTAGTCAAGTGCCAAGAAACCTGGTTTTCTTCACATGCAGTGCCCATAACAATATATCTATTATCAATGACAAACAAGTACAAGCAGTCATAATACAGAAACTGTGCTATACAACATATGGAATAGCATTTTCTTGTAAATATTATGTACAGCCTCTCCTTACTTAACCATGGAGTTCAGTTCCTAAGACCACGTTGGTAAATGAATTCGTCACACAGCAAAGAGCACACTATAATGGTAGTGGGTTTGTGACAACCATCTATGATATTGTTTCAATGTCACCTTTGCACCCTTTATAACATTTTTAGTATATTTTTTAAATGTTTATACAGTAGTGTATATTGTAATAAACAGAATAGAGGAACTCGGCTCTAATATACATTATTTAGGTATGCATACTGATCAGTGTGAAGCCAAGTGAAGCTCTTTCTTTACATGGTGAGGGTCTGAGTTTGATTCCCAGTGAGGGTAGAAACATTGAGCGTGTTTCTTTACACTAGTTGTCTATGTTCCCCATCAGTAAAATGCGAACCTGGGAGTTAGTCGACTGGTGTGGGTCGCATCCTGGGACAAAACTGACCTAATTTAAACCATACCATGGGTGGGATTTGAACCCGCGGTCAGAGAGTCTCAAAACTCCAGACCGTCGCGTTAGCCACTGGGCCAGCTAGCTTCAATAAGATTCGTCCAGCTAGGTATAATTCTACACCATAGGAAGGTTAGCATAGGCACCACTCAAAGTCCCCTCAAAGCTGTCATGTTGATGGCTTTGAGGGGACTGAGTGGCTAACACGACGGTCTGGAGTTTTTGAGACTCTCTGACCATGGGTTCAAACCCCACCCATGGTATGGTTTTTTTGCAATCGTGTCATTACAATTTTGGGAGTCCTGACCTAATTTACCCAAAATACTCTGCATAGCAAAGGGACTTTCTATAGCAACATGTCATTGATGTCAGGCATGTATACCTTGTACATGTACTTACAGAAATAAAGCTATTATTATTATTATTGTTAGCAGAGAGCCAGATGTAAGTCTGAGTTGTTGGTAAACAAGTACATCACTAAGTATGGATGTACTGTTTCAGGTGTATGTAAATGACTTGATGGATTTTAGTTAGATGTGTCCTTTACAGATGATTTGAAACTAACGAGGAGAATATAAACAAGAGTAGACTAGGAAAGACTACAAATGGATCTGGATAAGCTGCATGACTGGTCTAACAAGTGGCTATTCAAATCTAACCTCAGCAGATGCAAAGTTACAAAAATCAGAAATGAGCAAAGACATCAAGAAATTGTGTACAGACTCAGGGGACAAAGGCTGCAAACCTTCCTGGAGGAGGGCCTTGGGGTGAGCAGTTACAAGCATCTCACTTGATGCATGCATCAAGCAAATAATGTAGCAAATGCAAAACTGGCAAATTTAAGGGTAGTTTTCAGGAACATCAAGGAGGCATTCACAACCTTGTATATGGCACATGTCAGGCCCATCTTGGAATATGCAGCACCAGCATGGAACCTGCATCTGGTAAAGCATGTAAAGCTGGGAAAACTTCAAAGGTTTGCAATAAAATTAGTCCCAGAGCTGAAGGGTATGAACTATGATAAGAGGCTAGAGGACAGAAGAATCAGAGGTGATATGAATACATCATACAAAATATTAAGAGGAACTGACAGGGAGTCCATGTGGAAGGTGGATCTCAGGCACAAAAGATCACAGGTAGAGTGAAAACAGCACAGATAAGCTATAGGGATGTTAGGAAATACTAATCCATACATAACTTTAAGAATAAGTTTGACAGGATTCATGCAGCAAGGAGAGGGTGAAACCAGGAGTGAAGACAACCACAATTAGGCAAGTATGCACCAATCCTACCTTTTAACAAATTATTGTCTTTCAGCATCACACCATCTTTTGCAACCCCCAACCAAACACCAACCCATTGCATGTCAACATACATTTAACACACACTTACCCACTGTGACAGAGTATATTCCATGTGTGATTATAAAACCTGCACATGAGCAAAAAATTTTCCAAATAAAGAGCCATCCTGCTAAATGTGATTATTTTGTCCATAATAAGCATAGAAGAATTGACATTTAATAAATGCAAGCTTAGGAAGCCAATTTCAGTCTAAGAATAAATATATTAAAGATACAGTAATTACTTACATTTAATATGGTAAATGTTATAGTATTTACTCAGTTTATCATTAACCCTTAAACTGTCCAAACGTAGATCTACGCTTGCTCGCGTAGCACTCCGAACGTAGATCTACATTTTTTTACATAAGAAAGAGTGTAAAATCGAACGTAGATCTATGTTCCCAGCGCTACGCGAGCAAACGCAGATCTACATTTTTACAGTTTAAGGGTTAAAATATGGAAATTCAATGCACTAAATATGTCGCTAATGCTATTACACTACACTAATTTACACAGCCTATTACCATATGTGTAGCAATGTTTTAATAAATTAAAACATTACTATGCAATACCAGTTGACCATCACTACTTCAGCATCATCGGGACCTGTAGGGTGCCGGATTACTGATTTTGCCGGATAACAGGGTGGTTAGGTTAAAATACACTTAATGCAGTGGCATTATTTATGCATCAGTGATTTCACCCACTTTACGCCCTATTTTTTGGCCAATTCCATTATTCCACTCTACCAAACTCATAGCTATTTTGCTAGTACAGTGGTACCTCGAGTTTCAAACAGCTCCCAACTCGAACATTTATGTAAGTGCTTTTTGTAAGTGTATTTTTGGGGGTATGAAATGGACTAATCTAATTTACATTATTCCTTATGGGAACAAATTCGTTCAGTAATGGCACTCGAACAGCCTTCTGGAATGAATTATGGCCGAAACTCGAAGCACCACTGTATTCCTTCTACTCTGTCAATTGAATACAAGAAACCACCCATTTACCTATTTCAACTACCCAATAAAGTGGTCAGAAATTGGTAATTTGGCCAATTTCACACAAATTTCAAGAGATGCCATTTTCAAAATAGGGTCCAGAATAAACAATGCAGACATTCCTGACATTAAATTAACATTTTCTTGTTCATTAGTCATGTCTCCAGGCCCCTTTCAGGCTTTCTCTCCATTTTGAATTTTAATTCACACAAAAAATAGATTTACTGTAATGCAGACTACTGCATTATTATAATAAGTGTATAAATAATGTCAACCCATTTGTGACTGCGTATTAGACCAGCCAGTTGGACACACAATGGACGGTGATGTCACTTGTTTACTCTTGAACATCAGCAAAACTCGAACATTTCCATTACTTTGAGTTCAATTTCAAGGTACAGTGGTCCCTCTATAATTGCCGGGCTCAATAGTCGTCCTTTTCGGAAATTGTTGTGTTATTTTCATCCAAACATTGGCTCGCAAATGGTAGGTTGACTCGCTAATCGTCGTTCTTCCTGGACGCGTACTCATGGCTCTGAGCCGCCTCAGCCTCCCTTCCCAGCCAGTGTGCCATTGTTTACCAGTGAGCGACAGTCCCCTCACTTGTTCGTACGAAATATTTCATAATATTCCATTCATTTTAGTGCTTGCAAATGCTAAATAAGTTACCATGGCTCCAAAGAAAGCTCCTACTGCCAAGCCTTTGGTAAAGAAGGTGAGAAATACGATTGAATTGAAGAAAAACATCATTGAACAATATGAAAGTGGCGTACGTGTGGCCGAACTGGCCAGGATGTATAACAAATCTCGTACAACCATATCTTCCATCGTGGCCAAGAAAAAGGAAATCGAGGAAGCTGTTGTTGCACAGGGGGTAAATATGCTGACAAAAATGAGATCACGAAGAGCTAACCACTGAGGAGCTGCAAGAGCTTCAGCAGGAACAGCAAGAGATCGCAGCTCAGAATCTTGCTGCAGAGGAGGAGGAAGAGAGATGGAAGAAGGTGCCTTCAGAAATTAAGGAGATTTTTGAAATGTGGGGTAGGATGGAAAGATTTATGGAGAAACATCACCTTGAGAAGGATGTTGCAAGCCATATCGGCAACTTGTACAGTGACAGAGTCTTGGCCCATTTTAGGGAAGTTTTAAAGAGACGCCAGAAACAGAGCTCTCTGGACACTTTTTTTTTGCGAGACAGGACTCCAGTGACTCTAAAGCTGGTCCTAGTGGCATTAAGAAACAGAGAAGAGAAGTAACCCCAGAAAAGGACTTGGTACCTGAGGTGTTGATGGAAGGGGATTCCCCTTCCAAACAGTAACTAATCCACTCTCTCTCTCTCTCCTCCTCCAGTCTTCTATACACTAAGAAGAATTGCCAATAAAGGTAAGTGTTATGCTGTTAATGTTTCATTCATCATGTCCCATTGTATTGTTTATGTACTACATCTATATTTCAAGTAAAAAAATTTTTTGTTTTAATACTTCTGGATGTCAGGAACGGATTAATTGTATTTACATTATTTCTTATGGGGAAAATTGATTCGAAAATTGTCTATTTTGATAATCGTCGCACTTCCAGGAACAGATTAACGATGATAAACAAGGGACCACTGTACTTTCTGTTGTGAAACTAAACAAAATCATTTCTATTTCTGTAATATATCTTCCATTCTATCCAATGAGACCAAAAAAATGAGAATACAACCATAAAAACCCACATAAAAATACACCAAAAACACGGCAGTTTTTTTCTCGTGCACTGAGTGCTGTAGGATTTTTTTTATATAGTGCACACTTATGACACAGACCCATTCTTTCATATGTAGGCCCAAATTTATCAATCACTTCTTATCTGAGTGAGCTGAGCTCATGCTGACTGACAGTGGCTTCAAAGTCACCTTATCTTCTATGGAAAATGTATGGTGTGTGTGCTTTACACAACGAGAAGTATTTCTTTTATTCTTTGGAACCATGGCTAGGGCTAAAAGTGAGCAGGTTATAACAATAAATGGAGAAAAAGAAATTGAAATGACTTATGCATCAAGTAGTGCCACCAAACAGTAGCAG
Source organism: Cherax quadricarinatus (assembly GCF_038502225.1). NCBI lineage: Eukaryota > Metazoa > Arthropoda > Malacostraca > Decapoda > Parastacidae > Cherax > Cherax quadricarinatus. The sequence continues at coordinate 3,779 of NW_027199502.1, read as the reverse complement.
CAAGTTGGTGTGGTGACCCAGGAAATTTGAATTTATTCTAGCCGAAATTAGTGCAGGATCACTGATGGAACCAGATTACCGATTGCTGGATTAGTGATAGCCGACCTGTACTCAACTTACAGCCTATCCACGTCACAATAGTTTCTCATAAAGCTTTGTTTTCCTAAAACACAGATAGTACAATTGAAACTAACTTAACAAGATTAAAAAATAAAAACTCCCTCATTCAATAATGCACCATAATGCTAAGTAACACATTTACCTCTTACACAGTAAGAATTACAAAGTACTCCTATTAAAAACATTTGTGCACCAAAATTTTGTATTATAAAACTCTAAAAATCAAGGTGGTTTGAATAACTAATCTAAATTTATTGGAAATTAACCTTTCCTGACTGGGGTTTTGTCTACACCCACGTCATTAATTTCTGTGCATGTTTATTGTATCACTTATGTAATTTTGCACAGTGGTAAACTAGTGAAATAAGGTCCAGTTGGAGGTAGCAGCTACAACTGGGGATAGATGTATGACTAGTAGGTTTAGTACTTTGTTTTGATTATAATAATAATACAACTGGGGATTAAAAAAAAAAGTTACTATGCACTAAAGAAAAGATACCATAAGCATACCGCTTCATGCTATTATTCATCGAGAATAAAAAAAAACCTCATGTTGCTATAGATGTGTGCTCGAGTCTGTAACAGACCTACAAGATCCCCCCATCTGAGTGACAGGGTGAAGCAGTATGAATTAATTCATCAGTTCAACTTTATTAAGGTTATCAGTTTATGCATTCCATCTTCAAACAGTGAATAAATATGCATATATGAACCTCTGGTGTTAAAGGAGCAGTACTTACACTCGTGGTGTCCCTTTGTCATATAATTTTGTAAAGTTTCAGTAGTAGCATATTTTGTAACTAGTAATCTACTGATATGTGTGACAACCTTTCTATTATATTTTTTATTATAATAATCAAAACTAAACACTAAACCACCAATAATTTTTTCTTAGCATCTCAATTTACAATCATGGCAGCTTATTCTCACTGGTGCTAAGAGATCTGGTTTATTTATTTTCTTATTTTACAGTGTATGTTATAATGTCTTATTTTCTTGTCAATCAAGGTCTTTTTTTTCACTCTTTACAACTATTTTATAGCACTAGGAACTTTTTTGTAGCAAGTCTTGGACTTTTCTTATGCTTTCTACATTATTTATAGTGACACCATTACTACCACCACTACTACTGTATATACTCATATTCTGATGTTATGTATTTTGCATGTGTAAACTTCCTTAGTTGAGCTGCTTCATTGCTTACAGGATTTAAAGATCTTAACTAAATTTCTAGTAGTTGTAGAACTTACTACCTCTTCCTACAACACATTCCATTTCTCTACCACTGTTTATAAAGATTTTTTAATAGCCTTAAGATGACTATTATTCCTTAGTTGGTGCTAGGCAATTTGTTACCTATTCTTCATATCCTCTTAGAATCTTTCATATGGCTATGTCTCCATTGCCTCTCAGCCAGTGGAGTATTAAGGCAGTCTCCTGATTAGCACATGGAGGATTAAACCCCCACCACTACTTGCACAGATTGACCCAAATGGGTTTAATGCTTCACATAAATATAATAAAAAATAACTTCAAATAAATAAAGGCATGTCTAATGTTTTCAACCTTCACAACTTTTTAATTCTTGGTAGCCATTCTGTAACAGCTTTGTACTGTACTGCTTTAAATTTGTCCACATGCTTTTTTTTTTTTTGGTACAGATGTCATACCAGCATTGCATGTTCAAATTTTGGCCTAAAATATATTGTAAATAGCTTTTATAGCATTACCCATTCATACATTTAACCCTTAAACTGTGCCATACACAGAAATAAAATTTCATGCATGTGTAAAAAAATGATTGAAGTACATATTTTTTACACAACAAAATATATAATAACTTACAATCTTACAGTGTTGAAGTTAGTGAAAAATCATCACTCATCAACAACAGCTGCTTAAATGAGCTTAGCAATATACATTTTACAATTTATTGATGCTAAGTTAGTTTCTTAGATGCATTTCAAGGTGTTTTTAGGACTTGCATCACCCGACATATACCCACATGGGGTACCTAATATAAATTTGGGTATAAATGATTTTTTTTTTTGGCATTACTTTCATCTAACAATGTACAAAGAACTCTTATGATATTACAATCATTTCCAGATGTGATAATCTTTGAAACATGGAAATAAGTCATAATGTTTGACCTTGGATTACTCTAGGTTAAATCTACACAGTGTGCTTTTTTGACTAAATTCCAGTTAGTATCATGAAATAATAATGAATTTGGAACAAACCAGGTCATTTTCCAGCCAGTTCCACACCCTTCAAGGTGTGGAACAGTCCAAAAAGCATGGAAATAAGTAACACTGTTTGGCTTTATTGGGTTATCTTTCATGCTTTTTAACTGAATTCCAGTCTTATATTTACATAATTGTAATAAATTAAGAAAAAGGCATTTTCCTTCTAGTTCCATACTATTTGCTGGGAGGGAAATTGGTGGCTGTAAAAGAGGTCCTAAATGCTTTTCCCGTAACACACTGAATGGGCTTGCTGAGTTCTGGATTTTTTTCCCAGCCAAGACAGGAAGGTGACCCAAACAACTGAGCCGAGCTCTGAAATGTGAAACTTAAAAAATTTATGCATACTAATACAGCTAACACAGCCTGGTTCCCTGCATATTAGCAAGTCGTACACAGTTTAAGGGTTAAAAGTTGGCCATCTTTAATGAACTTTTCTCAAACTTTCATTAAGATTATCTTGCTAACTCCTAAGTACCTCACTTAGATGCTTATAATAATTTATGACTATTTTTAAGTGGACAGTTTTTGTTTTCTCCCACTTCTATAACTTAGTACTAATCCACAGTGAATTCCATCATCCATCAGTCACTTCACCAGCTCAGCTTGTTCGGGTCTTCCTATGACCATTGTCATTTTTATAACTTGCACGTAAATGTATTGTGAAATGGGTGAGGCTTGAACCCATGGCAAGCGAGTCCTAAAACTCTTGAGTTTTAGAATTTGCTTGCCACAGTCACACTGGTGTGGGATTCATCTGTAAAAATCTGCATTTGTGGTCACAATGGGGAAATGTTAATCTCTATGATGTACAGAAATATACCTAGTCAAATGAAAATTATTAGAGCTAGCTGGCCCAGTGGTTAATGCACTGGCCTGTGTGAGTTTTAGGACTTGTTTGCCATGAGTTCAAACCTCACCCAATGTTTGCAATTGTGTAATTACAATTTCATGAGTAATAACTTGCTTGAATTATTTGTATCATTTACAAACAAGTTTATATAGTTAATTATTCCTTATAAAATCTATTTTATAAATTAGAAATATTAGCAGTGTTCAATTACCTGGCAGGAGCTCAGAAGCAGAGCTAAATTTGTGGTGTCCCAGCTTCAAATATGAGTTATTTCAAGTTTTTAAACTTGCCTGTGATTGTAGCACTTAGGACCTTCACATGTCAACTATTCCATTACTCTACTACTTTTTATAAAAAACTATTTACTGTCCTTATGGCACCTTTTCTTTTTTTTAGTTTTATCAATGTCCTAGTGTTAAAATCTCTCTTCAGTAAATTTCACATCCTTGAATGATCTTACAGGGGGTCATCATGTTTCTTATTTTCATATCACAGTATCAATGTGTCCAATAATTTTTTCAAATTCTTCTGCATTTTAAGGTACAGACACCATATCACCT
>NW_027199501.1:0-31501 GCF_038502225.1 Cherax quadricarinatus | reverse complement strand
ATATAGAACTATTCGATTGTTATTCATTATATAATACTCACTAAATCAAGTAGAGGAAATATAAAACTTTGTTTGAGCTGGTAATCATGATGGTCCCAGCGGTGGGACTGACAGTACTGCTGTGTGTACCATGATGGTCCCAGCGGTGGGACTGACAGTACTGCTGTGTGTACCATGATGGTCCCAGCGGTGGGACTGACAGTACTGCTGTGTGTACCATGATGGTCCCAGCGGTGGGACTGACAGTACTGCTGTGTGTACCATGATGGTCCCAGCGGTGGGACTGACAGTACTGCTGTGTGTACCATGATGGTCCCAGCGGTGGGACTGACAGTACTGCTGTGTGTACCATGATGGTCCCAGCGGTGGGACTGACAGTACTGCTGTGTGTACCATGATGGTCCCAGCGGTGGGACTGACAGTACTGCTGTACCATGATGGTCCCAGCGGTGGGACTGACAGTACTGCTGTGTGTACCATGATGGTCCCAGCGGTGGGACTGACAGTACTGCTGTGTGTACCATGATGGTCCCAGCGGTGGGACTGACAGTACTGCTGTGTGTACCATGATGGTCCCAGCGGTGGGACTGACAGTACTGCTGTGTGTACCATGATGGTCCCAGCGGTGGGACTGACAGTACTGCTGTGTGTACCATGATGGTCCCAGCGGTGGGACTGACAGTACTGCTGTGTGTACCATGATGGTCCCAGCGGTGGGACTGACAGTACTGCTGTGTGTACCATGATGGTCCCAGCGGTGGGACTGACAGTACTGCTGTGTGTACCATGATGGTCCCAGCGGTGGGACTGACAGTACTGCTGTGTGTACCATGATGGTCCCAGCGGTGGGACTGACAGTACTGCTGTGTGTACCATGATGGTCCCAGCGGTGGGACTGACAGTACTGCTGTGTGTACCATGATGGTCCCAGCGGTGGGACTGACAGTACTGCTGTGTGTACCATGATGGTCCCAGCGGTGGGACTGACAGTACTGCTGTGTGTACCATGATGGTCCCAGCGGTGGGACTGACAGTACTGCTGTGTGTACCATGATGGTCCCAGCGGTGGGACTGACAGTACTGCTGTGTGTACCATGATGGTCCCAGCGGTGGGACTGACAGTGCTGTGTGTACCATGATGGTCCCAGCGGTGGGACTGTCTGTACCATGATGGTCCCAGCGGTGGGACTGACAGTACTGCTGTGTGTACCATGATGGTCCCAGCGGTGGGACTGACAGTACTGCTGTGTGTACCATGATGGTCCCAGCGGTGGGACTGACAGTACTGCTGTGTGTACCATGATGGTCCCAGCGGTGGGACTGACAGTACTGCTGTGTGTACCATGATGGTCCCAGCGGTGGGACTGACAGTACTGCTGTGTGTACCATGATGGTCCCAGCGGTGGGACTGACAGTACTGCTGTGTGTACCATGATGGTCCCAGCGGTGGGACTGACAGTACTGCTGTGTGTACCATGATGGTCCCAGCGGTGGGACTGACAGTACTGCTGTGTGTACCATGATGGTCCCAGCGGTGGGACTGACAGTACTGCTGTGTGTACCATGATGGTCCCAGCGGTGGGACTGACAGTGCTGCTGTGTGTACCATGGGACTGACAGTGCTGCTGTGTGTACCATGATGGTCCCAGCGGTGGGACTGACAGTACTGCTGTGTGTACCATGATGGTCCCAGCGGTGGGACTGACAGTACTGCTGTGTGTACCATGATGGTCCCAGCGGTGGGACTGACAGTACTGCTGTGTGTACCATGATGGTCCCAGCGGTGGGACTGACAGTACTGCTGTGTGTACCATGATGGTCCCAGCGGTGGGACTGACAGTACTGCTGTGTGTACCATGATGGTCCCAGCGGTGGGACTGACAGTACTGCTGTGTGTACCATGATGGTCCCAGCGGTGGGACTGACAGTACTGCTGTGTGTACCATGATGGTCCCAGCGGTGGGACTGACAGTACTGCTGTGTGTACCATGATGGTCCCAGCGGTGGGACTGACAGTACTGCTGTGTGTACCATGATGGTCCCAGCGGTGGGACTGACAGTACTGCTGTGTGTACCATGATGGTCCCAGCGGTGGGACTGACAGTACTGCTGTGTGTACCATGATGGTCCCAGCGGTGGGACTGACAGTACTGCTGTGTGTACCATGATGGTCCCAGCGGTGGGACTGACAGTACTGCTGTGTGTACCATGATGGTCCCAGCGGTGGGACTGACAGTACTGCTGTGTGTACCATGATGGTCCCAGCGGTGGGACTGACAGTACTGCTGTGTGTACCATGATGGTCCCAGCGGTGGGACTGACAGTACTGCTGTGTGTACCATGATGGTCCCAGCGGTGGGACTGACAGTACTGCTGTGTGTACCATGATGGTCCCAGCGGTGGGACTGACAGTACTGCTGTGTGTACCATGATGGTCCCAGCGGTGGGACTGACAGTACTGCTGTGTGTACCATGATGGTCCCAGCGGTGGGACTGACAGTACTGCTGTGTGTACCATGATGGTCCCAGCGGTGGGACTGACAGTACTGCTGTGTGTACCATGATGGTCCCAGCGGTGGGACTGACAGTACTGCTGTGTGTACCATGATGGTCCCAGCGGTGGGACTGACAGTACTGCTGTGTGTACCATGACCCAGCGGTGGGACTGACAGTACTGCTGTGTGTACCATGATGGTCCCAGCGGTGGGACTGACAGTACTGCTGTGTGTACCATGATGGTCCCAGCGGTGGGACTGACAGTACTGCTGTGTGTACCATGATGGTCCCAGCGGTGGGACTGACAGTACTGCTGTGTGTACCATGATGGTCCCAGCGGTGGGACTGACAGTACTGCTGTGTGTACCATGATGGTCCCAGCGGTGGGACTGACAGTACTGCTGTGTGTACCATGATGGTCCCAGCGGTGGGACTGACAGTACTGCTGTGTGTGTGTGTACCATGATGGTCCCAGCCTGACAGTACTGCTGTGTGTACCATGATGGTCCCAGCGGTGGGACTGACAGTACTGCTGTGTGTACCATGATGGTCCCAGCGGTGGGACTGACAGTACTGCTGTGTGTACCATGATGGTCCCAGCGGTGGGACTGACAGTACTGCTGTGTGTACCATGATGGTCCCAGCGGTGGGACTGACAGTACTGCTGTGTGTACCATGATGGTCCCAGCGGTGGGACTGACAGTACTGCTGTGTGTACCATGATGGTCCCAGCGGTGGGACTGACAGTGGGACTGACAGTACTGCTGTGTGTACCATGATGGTTCCAGCGGTGGGACTGACAGTACTGCTGTGTGTACCATGATGGTCCCAGCGGTGGGACTGACAGTACTGCTGTGTGTACCATGATGGTCCCAGCGGTGGGACTGACAGTACTGCTGTGTGTACCATGATGGTCCCAGCGGTGGGCTGTGTGTACCATGATGGTCCCAGCGGTGGGACTGACAGTACTGCTGTGTACCATGATGGTCCCAGCGGTGGGACTGACAGTACTGCTGTGTGTACCATGATGGTCCCAGCGGGGACTGGGACTGACAGTACTGCTGTGTGTACCATGATGGTCCCAGCGGTGGGACTGACAGTACTGCTGTGTGTACCATGATGGTCCCAGCGGTGGGACTGACAGTACTGCTGTGTGTACCATGATGGTCCCAGCGGTGGGACTGACAGTACTGCTGTGTGTACCATGATGGTCCCAGCGGTGGGACTGACAGTACTGCTGTGTGTACCATGATGGTCCCAGCGGTGGGACTGACAGTACTGCTGTGTGTACCATGATGGTCCCAGCGGTGGGACTGACAGTACTGCTGTGTGTACCATGATGGTCCCAGCGGTGGGACTGACAGTACTGCTGTGTGTACCATGATGGTCCCAGCGGTGGGACTGACAGTACTGCTGTGTGTACCATGATGGTCCCAGCAGTGGGACTGACAGTACTGCTGTGTGTACCATGATGGTCCCAGCGGTGGGACTGACAGTACTGCTGTGTGTACCATGATGGTCCCAGCGGTGGGACTGACAGTACTGCTGTGTGTACCATGATGGTCCCAGCTGGGACTGACAGTACTGCTGTGTGTACCATGATGGTCCCAGCAGTGGGACACAGCTGCTGTGGGATGGTCCCAGCTGACTGACAGTACTGCTGTGTGTACCATGATGGTCCCAGCGGTGGGACTGACAGTACTGCTGTGTGTACCATGATGGTCCCAGCGGTGGGACTGACAGTACTGCTGTGTGTACCATGATGGTCCCAGCGGTGGGACTGACAGTACTGCTGTGTGTACCATGATGGTCCCAGCGGTGGGACTGACAGTACTGCTGTGTGTACCATGATGGTCCCAGCGGTGGGACTGACAGTACTGCTGTGTGTACCATGATGGTCCCAGCGGTGGGACTGACAGTACTGCTGTGTGTACCATGATGGTCCCAGCGGTGGGACTGACAGTACTGCTGTGTGTACCATGATGGTCCCAGCGGTGGGACTGACAGTACTGCTGTGTGTACCATGATGGTCCCAGCAGTACTGTGGGACTGACAGTACTGCTGTGTGTACCATGATGGTCCCAGCAGTGGGACTGACAGTACTGCTGTGTGTACCATGATGGTCCCAGCAGTGGGACTGACAGTACTGCTGTGTGTACCATGATGGTCCCAGCAGTGGGACTGACAGTACTGCTGTGTGTACCATGATGGTCCCAGCGGTGGGACTGACAGTACTGCTGTGTGTACCATGATGGTCCCAGCGGTGGGACTGACAGTACTGCTGTGTGTACCATGATGGTCCCAGCGGTGGGACTGACAGTACTGCTGTGTGTACCATGATGGTCCCAGCGGTGGGACTGACAGTACTGCTGTGTGTACCATGATGGTCCCAGCAGTGGGACTGACAGTACTGCTGTGTGTACCATGATGGTCCCAGCGGTGGGACTGACAGTACTGCTGTGTGTACCATGATGGTCCCAGCGGTGGGACTGACAGTACTGCTGTGTGTACCATGATGGTCCCAGCGGTGGGACTGACAGTACTGCTGTGTGTACCATGACTGACAGTACTGCTGTGTGTACCATGATGGTCCCAGCGGTGGGACTGGTGGGACTGACAGTACTGCTGTGTGTACCATGATGGTCCCAGCGGTGGGACTGACAGTACTGCTGTGTGTACCATGATGGTCCCAGCGGTGGGACTGACAGTACTGCTGTGTGTACCATGATGGTCCCAGCGGTGGGACTGACAGTACTGCTGTGTGTACCATGATGGTCCCAGCGGTGGGACTGACAGTACTGCTGTGTGTACCATGATGGTCCCAGCGGTGGGACTGACAGTACTGCTGTGTGTACCATGATGGTCCCAGCGGTGGGACTGACAGTACTGCTGTGTGTACCATGATGGTCCCAGCGGTGGGACTGACAGTACTGCTGTGTGATACCATGATGATTGTCCCAGCGGTGGGACTGACAGTACTGCTGTGTGTACCATGATGGTCCCAGCGGTGGGACTGACAGTACTGCTGTGTGTACCATGATGGTCCCAGCGGTGGGACTGACAGTACTGCTGTGTGTACCATGATGGTCCCAGCGGTGGGACTGACAGTACTGCTGTGTGTACCATGATGGTCCCAGCAGTGGGACTGACAGTACTGCTGTGTGTACCATGATGGTCCCAGCGGTGGGACTGACAGTACTGCTGTGTGTACCATGATGGTCCCAGCGGTGGGACTGACAGTACTGCTGTGTGTACCATGATGGTCCCAGCGGTGGGACTGACAGTACTGCTGTGTGTACCATGACTGACAGTACTGCTGTGTGTACCAGCCCAGTGGGACTGACAGTACTGCTGTGTGTACCATGATGGTCCCAGCGGTGGGACTGACAGTACTGCTGTGTGTACCATGATGGTCCCAGCGGTGGGACTGACAGTACTGCTGTGTGTACCATGATGGTCCCAGCGGTGGGACTGACAGTACTGCTGTGTGTACCATGATGGTCCCAGCGGTGGGACTGACAGTACTGCTGTGTGTACCATGATGGTCCCAGCGGTGGGACTGACAGTACTGCTGTGTGTACCATGATGGTCCCAGCGGTGGGACTGACAGTACTGCTGTGTGTACCATGATGGTCCCAGCGGTGGGACTGACAGTACTGCTGTGTGTACCATGATGGTCCCAGCGGTGGGACTGACAGTACTGCTGTGTGTACCATGATGGTCCCAGCGGTGGGACTGACAGTACTGCTGTGTGTACCATGATGGTCCCAGCAGTGGGACTGACAGTACTGCTGTGTGTACCATGATGGTCCCAGCGGTGGGACTGACAGTACTGCTGTGTGTACCATGATGGTCCCAGCGGTGGGACTGACAGTACTGCTGTGTGTACCATGATGGTCCCAGCGGTGGGACTGACAGTACTGCTGTGTGTACCATGATGGTCCCAGCGGTGGGACTGACAGTACTGCTGTGTGTACCATGATGGTCCCAGCGGTGGGACTGACAGTACTGCTGTGTGTACCATGATGGTCCCAGCGGTGGGACTGACAGTACTGCTGTGTGTACCATGATGGTCCCAGCGGTGGGACTGACAGTACTGCTGTGTGTACCATGATGGTCCCAGCGGTGGGACTGACAGTACTGCTGTGTGTACCATGATGGTCCCAGCGGTGGGACTGACAGTACTGCTGTGTGTACCATGATGGTCCCAGCGGTGGGACTGACAGTACTGCTGTGTGTACCATGATGGTCCCAGCGGTGGGACTGACAGTACTGCTGTGTGTACCATGATGGTCCCAGCGGTGGGACTGACAGTACTGCTGTGTGTACCATGATGGTCCCAGCGGTGGGACTGACAGTACTGCTGTGTGTACCATGATGGTCCCAGCGGTGGGACTGACAGTACTGCTGTGTGTACCATGATGGTCCCAGCGGTGGGACTGACAGTACTGCTGTGTGTACCATGATGGTCCCAGCGGTGGGACTGACAGTACTGCTGTGTGTACCATGATGGTCCCAGCGGTGGGACTGACAGTACTGCTGTGTGTACCATGATGGTCCCAGCGGTGGGACTGACAGTACTGCTGTGTGTACCATGATGGTCCCAGCGGTGGGACTGACAGTACTGCTGTGTGTACCATGATGGTCCCAGCGGTGGGACTGACAGTACTGCTGTGTGTACCATGATGGTCCCAGCGGTGGGACTGACAGTACTGCTGTGTGTACTCTCCAAGTTCTGTAACATCCCAGAGAGTTACTGCATGTACGTCTGTCCTCTGCTTATATGCACCTGGTATCCCACTGCTTTTTATGGTTACATTCAGTGATTTTTTCACTAAAATTATTTTTAAACTTTACTACCGTATTGAGCCTTTCATAATTTGTGGAGAAATCAAGAGTATTATCCATCACAACCTCAAATTAATAATGACTAACAAACGTATTCCCATTCCAAGAGTTCTTTGTCTATTGTTACACAAAATAATTTTCATGATGATTCCTGTAGTCTGTCATGTTTCCGATACTACTTTATATTTTGATGTACTGTGAACTGTGATGAAATTAAGACACAGGTGCAACATCTGGGTATCTTTATTGTAGACGTTTCGCCATCCAGTGGCTTTATCAATACAAATTCCAGGACATAACTTGAAGACAGTAGAACTATGTACAGAAGATGAGGTAATCAGTTCCTCAACTTTGGAGTAGGTGCGAAGAGCACCGTAGTCGTGAAGATTCTGAACCAGAAGCAAGGAGCCTGGCACTTACATAGTAACGTCAGGTGTAGCAGATGTTGCACCTGTGTCTTAATTTCACCTTGTCGGTATTATATACTGTTACGCCCTTTATGCATAATTGAAGAAGGGTCAAGTGATTAGTGTGTAATTACGGCTTTTTCACTTAGTATTATATTACTGGTACCTTTATTCGTAGCTAAAATAAAGACTCCTAGTTTTATAATATTATCTGGCCATGAATTATTGATTTATTTTGTAGGATGTTTTGTGTTTATATGTTGAATTGTCTTGTGGTCGTTTATGCTTCACAAACTCACTCATTCCGAGGTGACATCAAGCTAGGGAGTTTTACTCATGGCAGTTCATTCTCTCCTCCGGTAGAGAAAGCCCCAAGCCACGGAGCTCCCTTATTCTCTTGTTGCAAGCCTCAGGAGAACCTTTAAATCAGGATTCCTAGGTTCAACCAAGGTTGCTTGGATTACTTCAGTCTCGGAATACTTGACGGGTTGCGTCTGTGCAGTCAGCCATTTAAGTGAAGCAATACCCCACGTCTGAGTTCTCCAACTATTAAAGTCTCGTGATAGTCTCTAACCAGTTCTAGCTGTAGTTATGGAAAATTTTATAGGGTGATTACCTTTATGTACCTCAACATTACATGCTTACAAGTAAACTCATTGGGAGACAACCATATTGTTTACCGTAGTCACCCCGTGTAGACATGTGAGAAAACTTAACCACCCCTGGTCACGGCAAGTGGTTCCTTCGACCTCACAATCTTATCCATATCTATCCGAGAACAGTATGGATTGGATAGCACCCACAAGTACAGTGCTACTAATTAATTGTGGACTGTATAGATTATATTAGTTTAACTGAATGAACGGGGGTGGGGTAGGTTACACATGGATATATCCATATCCATATCCATATCAAGGAGAACACTTGTACATAATCTCACCACTTACCAGATATTCTCTGGTGGTCACTTGATGTAGCTGGATCACCCATAACCTATCCAATTACAACATACCTAACTGGCCAGTATCAGTCTGCTCTAACTAGAAGGGTTACTTAACTGTGGGTGATTGATACTCCTTATTCCCTCCATTCACCATCTCATTTCGATGTCCTGCTACACCGACACGGTTCTTATTCCAGCAGGACGAGGTATCCGTCGGTTTGTCCCGGTTTAGAAGTCGTGATTCCATAAAGCTTCACTATGTTGCAGTAATAACACCAGGAGGCAGCTCTGATGAAAACTCACACTCACACGAGCTTTTAAATCTCTGCACAAAATTCAATTTAAACCAGCAAATAATAGAGCCTACTAGACTGGAGAATACACTAGACCTCATATTCACTAACAATGATGATCTGATAAGAAATGTCACCATATCAAAAACAATATACTCAGATCACAACATAATTGAGGTTCAGACATGTATGCGAGGAGCCCCAGACCGACAAAATGAGACTAGTCACGAGGGAGCATTCACCAAATTCAACTTCAATAACAAAAACATAAAGTGGGACCAAGTAAACCAAGTCCTAACCGATATAAGCTGGGAAGATATACTAAGCAACACAGACCCAAACTTATGCCTAGAACAGATTAACTCGGTGGCACTCGATGTATGCACAAGGCTTATTCCTCTAAGAAAAAGGAGGAGTAGATGTAAAATAGAAAGAGACAGGCGCTCCCTTTACAGGCGACGGAAAAGAATAACAGAGCGGCTAAAAGAGGTCAATATATCTGAAATGCGCAGGGAGACACTGGTCAGAGAAATAGCAAGCATCGAACTTAAGCTAAAAGAATCCTTTAGGAGTCAGGAATCGCGGGAAGAACTAAAAGCTATAAATGAAATCGAAAGAAACCCAAAGTATTTCTTCTCCTATGCCAAATCAAAATCGAGAACAACGCCCAGTATTGGGCCCCTACTTAAACAAGATGGGTCCTACACAGATGACAGCAAGGAAATGAGTGAGCTACTCAAGTCCCAATATGACTCAGTTTTTAGCAAGCCGCTAACCAGACTGAGAGTCGAAGATCAAAATGAATTTTTTATGAGAGAGCCACAAAATTTGATTAACACAAGCCTATCCGATGTTATCCTGACGCCAAATGACTTCGAACAGGCGATAAATGACATGCCCATGCACTCTGCCCCAGGGCCAGACTCATGGAACTCTGTGTTCATCAAGAACTGCAAGAAGCCCCTATCACGAGCCTTTTCCATCCTATGGAGAGGGAGCATGGACACGGGGGTCGTCCCTCAGTTACTAAAAACAACAGACATAGCCCCACTCCACAAAGGGGGCAGTAAAGCAACAGCAAAGAACTACAGACCAATAGCACTAACATCCCATATCATAAAAATCTTTGAAAGGGTCCTAAGAAGCAAGATCACCACCCATCTAGAAACCCATCAGTTACACAACCCAGGGCAACATGGGTTTAGAACAGGTCGCTCCTGTCTGTCTCAGCTACTGGATCACTACGACAAGGTCCTAAATGCACTAGAAGACAAAAAGAATGCAGATGTAATATATACAGACTTTGCAAAAGCCTTCGACAAGTGTGACCATGGCGTAATAGCGCACAAAATGCGCGCTAAAGGAATAACAGGAAAAGTCGGTCGATGGATCTATAATTTCCTCACTAACAGAACACAGAGAGTAGTCGTCAACAGAGTAAAGTCCGAGGCAGCTACGGTGAAAAGCTCTGTTCCACAAGGCACAGTACTAGCTCCCATCTTGTTCCTCATCCTCATATCCGACATAGACAAGGATGTCAGCCACAGCACCGTGTCTTCCTTTGCAGATGACACCCGAATCTGCATGACAGTGTCTTCCATTGCAGACACTGCAAGGCTCCAGGCGGACATCAACCAAATCTTTCAGTGGGCTGCAGAAAACAATATGAAGTTCAACGATGAGAAATTTCAATTACTCAGATATGGTAAACATGAGGAAATTAAATCTTCATCAGAGTACAAAACAAATTCTGGCCACGAAATAGAGCGAAACACCAACGTCAAAGACCTGGGAGTGATTATGTCGGAGGATCTCACCTTCAAGGACCATAACATTGTATCAATCGCATCTGCTAGAAAAATGACAGGATGGATAATGAGAACCTTCAAAACTAGGGAGGCCAAGCCCATGATGACACTCTTCAGGTCACTTGTTCTATCTAGGCTGGAATATTGCTGCACTCTAACAGCACCTTTCAAGGCAGGTGAAATTGCCGACCTAGAAAATGTACAGAGAACTTTCACGGCGCGCATAACGGAGATAAAACACCTCAATTACTGGGAGCGCTTGAGGTTTCTAAACCTGTATTCCCTGGAACGCAGGAGGGAGAGATACATGATTATATACACCTGGAAAATCCTAGAGGGACTAGTACCGAACTTGCACACGAAAATCACTCACTACGAAAGCAAAAGACTTGGCAGACGATGCACCATCCCCCCAATGAAAAGCAGGGGTGTCACTAGCACGTTAAGAGACCATACAATAAGTGTCAGGGGCCCGAGACTGTTCAACTGCCTCCCAGCACACATAAGGGGGATTACCAACAGACCCCTGGCAGTCTTCAAGCTGGCACTGGACAAGCACCTAAAGTCAGTTCCTGATCAGCCGGGCTGTGGCTCGTACGTTGGTTTGCGTGCAGCCAGCAGCAACAGCCTGGTTGATCAGGCGCTGATCCACCAGGAGGCCTGGTCACAGACCGGGCCGCGGGGGCGTTGACCCCCGAAACTCTCTCCAGGTAAACTCCAGGTATCGCTGGATCGCATGTCTCGAGTAAACGATCTAGAGGCATCAGGTGGAGCCGGCAAATCAGCCCCTGGAAGTCCTACAAATTCCTTAGTTGCTGAGAGTATGTCAATGCCAGGAGCAGAGGAAATGTCACGTGACAAACTTCCCCCTGAAAGGGAAAATGAAGCAGGGGCTTCTAATAGTCCGTCGCCGAACTATGATGCCATGCGAGGAGCAGGAGCTCAGCCCAAGATACCACCAGAAGGGTTTCTTCCCCAGTCTCCACCAATTCCCTTGACACCTATCTCTCTGGACTATTTTAAGAGAATGGTGTATCTCATAAATCTGCAAACGGCTCAGTTAGAAGCACAGCGAAAACTGTTTGAAGAAGAATTTGAGAGAGAGAAAATCCATTGTGAAAGACAAGCGGAGAGAGACGTTAGACTGACGGTTTCCCCGAACTTCTCGTTTGATTTACATAAGGCAGCATCTTTAGTGCCTCGGTTCAGTGAAGCTGACCTTGACACCTATTTTCACACCTTTGAGAACCAGGCAAGGGGGATGCAATGGCCTAAGGAATATTGGGCCACCCTATTGCACACAACATTAACTGGTAAGACTAAAAAATGTACAGCTACTCTGCCTTATGATAAGTATGTGAATTATGAGGTTGTTAAAAAAGTAATTTTGGAAACTTATGACTTGCTCCCATTGAGCTACCAATGGACTTTCCGTACCCTACAATGGCTACCCGGGCAAACGTTGGTAGACTTTGCCCATCAGAAGAAGGTAGCCCTGGAAAGGTGGTTAAGGGCCTCGGGCTGTGACTCTGTGGAAAGCTTAACTCAGTTAATATTACAGGAAGAATTTAATAATGCCCTGTCGGGAGACTTGCGTAAGTTTTTAATTGATCATCAGACTTTGGACGTCTTCCGCCTCGCTCGCTGATCATTACAAAATCTCCTCTCAGTTAATGAAAGATAAATCCCCTCGAGAGAAAGCAAGGAGAACACCCCCTAGGGATTGGCAATACCGGCCAAGAGAAGAGATTCACCAGAAATTACCTCCCCATCAGGTGGCTCCTTACGCCGTTCTTAAACCTAATGCTCGGGAACATTTTGATACTAAGCCCCACCTGGAGGTGGATAAAGCAAGGAAAAAACCCACCTGCTCCTACTGTCAGAAGAAAGGGCATGTGAGAAGCCTCTGTTACAAGCTAGAAAGAGACCAGAAGAATAAAGTTCTAGATGTGGTTCCCGTACAGATGACGTCTACCAGGTCCCAGGGGCAGCTGGACCCATGGATGGAGCAAGATTCAGCCGGTCAAAAGGTTCCCACTTCTAGATGACTGACTCCCTCAGTCATGTCCAAAAAGAAAGTAAGTGAGGCAATGAGTCCTTATTTTTCTATTGGTAAGGCCGGGACTACCAAATTCCAACTCGTTGAAGTAAAGTCTTATAGAAACACTGGGAGCTACCTAACTTTGTTGAGGGAAGGTGTTCTCTCTTTGAATGACTCTACCTATACCAAGATAGACGTGCTTTTAGAGGCGTATGGAGGGACCGTGTCTCGGGTTCCCCTCCATAAAATATACTTGAAAATAGGTTCTTCTGATGGATATGCAGTGGTAGGTATATCAGAAACAGAATTTTCCATTAGGTCAGTAGACTTACTTGTCGGAAACGACTTGGGCCTGGGAGGAATCTGTAAAGAACCTCTCGTCATAGAGAATACTTCAGCTGAAAATATTGCCCTTGAGGCTTGCAAGGAGGGTCCACTTTTATTTCCTCTCGCCGTAGTTATGAGAGCCATGGCAAAGTCCCGTTCACTCCCTTCATCTTTGAGCAATAATCCCTCTGATTGGGGCCTGGATCTATTGTTTAGCGATGCTCACATGCCAGAAGCTAAAGATAAGTTACCAGAAATTAGTACATCAGATCTAACGGCCTTGCGCATTAATGATTTTAAGCAAGAAAATTTGATCCAAGAACAGCGAGAAGACTCTTCTTCGGAGGGAGTAAGAGGACTAGCCATTACTGAAACTGAGGCGGCAGATGTAAAAGATTGCTTTTATTATAGTAATGGTCTTCTTATGAGGAAAATTCCTACAACTGCCTCAGGTATTAATTTATGTGTTACGAAACAGGTACTGGTTTTACCGGGAAGATTCCAAACTCTGGCTCTGGAAGTGGCCCATAATAGTCCAATGGGGGGACATCTGGGGATACGGAAGACACTGAGAAAGTTGTCTCGATATTTTTTCTGGTCCAAGATGAAAGAGACGGTGGTAGAGTACCTTCGAAATTGCCCGGTTTGCCAGAAAATAGGTAAACCAGCACAGACACTGCCACCTGCTCCCCTCATTCCTATTGCAGTAGAAGGAGAACCTCTTACTCGTTTGATAATCGATTGTGTGGGGCCCCTTCCTAAAACCAGGTTGGGTAATCAATACCTGTTGACTATAATGGATACTGCCACCAGGTATTCTGAAGCTGTTCCATTAAGAAAAATAAATGCTCGAGCTATAGTAAGGGCTCTAATTCGATTCTTTTCCCAGGTAGGGTTGCCTCGGGAAATTCAATCAGACCAAAGCTTTAATTTTACTTCCAAAGTGTTCCGAGAAGCATTATCTAGACTCGGTATTAGACCCTTACTCTCTACAGCTTATAGACCTCAAACCCAGGGGGCCTTAGAGAGATTTCACTAAACTTTAAAGTTCATGATGCATGCTTATTGTGAGCAGTTCTCTAAGGATTGGGATGAGGGAATCCTTTTCTCCTCCTCGCAATCATGACGAGTGAGCAAGAAAGTTTAGGGTACAGCCCCTTTGAGCTAATATATGGACATGCGGTACGAGGACCATTGGTCGTGTTAAAGGAAGTATGGTCCGGAAGGGCCGATCCACCTTTGTATTTATCGCCATCTTTAATGCAAGAGCACTTGTCCTTCACGAGGAGCCTGGCTTTAGAAAATATAGCAAAAGCTCAGACTAAAATGAAGCAGCGTTTCGATAAGAAGGCTGCTCTGCGCTCTTTTCAAGTAGGGGATAAAGTTTTAGCTCTAAAATTGGTTCCTGGACATACGCTACAGCCCAGGTATGAAGGACCCATGGAGATAGTGAGAAAACTGAGTAAGGTAAATTGCTTAGTTCGTACTCCAGGTAAAAAGAAGTCCAACCATGCCTACCATGTAAATCAGTTGAAAAGATATTATAGGGGAACATTGCCCACTACTTCCATTCTACCACAAGAAGAGGATACATGCCTTACAGATTGTTCTAGAGGGGTAGAAGTGTGTCTAAAAAATTCAGAAGTGTTGAGCACTATGGACCAGCTTTTATGTAACTTAGGAGATGACCAAGCTAGAAAGATTAAAGAGTTGCTAATGGCTTATCCGAGTTTATTCAGAGACGTCCCCAAACGTTGCACTCTGGAGACCTGGAGTTTACCTGGAGAGAGTTTCGGGGGTCAACGCCCCCGCGGCCCGGTCTGTGACCAGGCCTCCTGGTGGATCAGCGCCTGATCAACCAGGCTGTTGCTGCTGGCTGCACGCAAACCAACGTACGAGCCACAGCCCGGCTGATCAGGAACTGACTTTAGGTGCTTGTCCAGTGCCAGCTTGAAGACTGCCAGGGGTCTGTTGGTAATCCCCCTTATGTGTGCTGGGAGGCAGTTGAACAGTCTCGGTCCCCTGACACTTATTGTATGGTCTCTTAACGTGCTAGTGACACCCCTGCTTTTCATTGGGGGGATGATGCATCGTCTGCCAAGTCTTTTGCTTTCGTAGTGAGTGATTTTCGTGTGCAAGTACGGTACTAGTCCCTCTAGGATTTTCCAGGTGTATATAATCATGTATCTCTCCCTCCTGCGTTCCAGGGAATACAGGTTTAGAAACCTCAAGCGCTCCCAGTAATTGAGGTGTTTTATCTCCGTTATGCGCGCCGTGAAAGTTCTCTGTACATTTTCTAGGTCGGCAATTTCACCTGCCTTGAAAGGTGCTGTTAGAGTGCAGCAATATTCCAGCCTAGATAGAACAAGTGACCTGAAGAGTGTCATCATGGGCTTGGCCTCCCTAGTTTTGAAGGTTCTCATTATCCATCCTGTCATTTTTCTAGCAGATGCGATTGATAGAATGTTATGGTCCTTGAAGGTGAGATCCTCCGACATAATCACTCCCAGGTCTTTGACGTTGGTGTTTCGCTCTATTTTGTGGCCAGAATTTGTTTTGTACTCTGATGAAGATTTAATTTCCTCATGTTTACCATATCTGAGTAATTGAAATTTCTCATCGTTGAACTTCATATTGTTTTCTGCAGCCCACTGAAAGATTTGGTTGATGTCCGCCTGGAGCCTTGCAGTGTCTGCAATGGAAGACACTGTCATGCAGATTCGGGTGTCATCTGCAAAGGAAGACACGGTGCTGTGGCTGACATCCTTGTCTATGTCGGATATGAGGATGAGGAACAAGATGGGAGCTAGTACTGTGCCTTGTGGAACAGAGCTTTTCACCGTAGCTGCCTCGGACTTTACTCTGTTGACGACTACTCTCTGTGTTCTGTTAGTGAGGAAATTATAGATCCATCGACCAACTTTTCCTGGGGACACATGATGTGGATGTACAAGGTGCTCTGCCAATCAAGCAAGCCCCGTATCGAACGAGCCCAGTGAAAAATAAGGCACTTAGAGAGGAAATAGATTTTCTGTTAACTCACGGTTTGATCGAAAGCAGCAAAAGTCCGTGGGCTTTGCCATGTGTCCTCGTGGCTAAAGCAGATGGATCTTACTGTATGTGTACAGATTACCGGAAGGTAAACTCCGTGACCTTACCAGATGGGTATCCTCTACCTAGGGTAGACAATTTAATAGATAAAGTCTCCGGGGCTAAATATGTGAGTAGACTAGACCTGTTAAGAGGTTATTACCAAGTACCACTGTCAACACGAGCCCAAGAGATATCGTCTTTTACTGTTCCTGGTGGTCTATTTAACTATTTAGTTATGCCCTTCGGCCTCTGTAATGCGGCATCTACCTTTCAGAGGCTGATGAACAGTCTAACTTATGAGCTGGAAGGTGTGGAAGCTTATTTGGACGATTTAGTAGTGATAAGTGAAAAGTGGGGACAGCATGTCTCTCGGCTAGAAGCACTTCTGAAAAAATTAGAAGAATACAATTTTATGGTTAATTTAGCCAAGTGTGAGTTTGGGCAAGCCCGAATAAAATACCTTGGCTTCAGTATCAGCCAAGGAACAGTAGCTCCTCTTCATGCTAAGATCAAAGCCATTTCAGAATTCCCTATACCTTGGGACAGAAAAGGAGTACAAAGATTTCTAGGGATGGCCGGCTACTACCGCCAGTTCTTCCCCAACTTCTCTCAGGTGGCAGCTCCCCTGTTTGAATTAACCAGTTCTAAAGTTAAATTCTGCTGGACCTCAGAATGTGACATGGCTTTTAGCAAATTGAAACGATTACTTGAATCGTCACCAGTATTACAAAGTCCAAATTTTGATGTCCCCTTTTCTTTGCATGTAGATGCCAGTAGCTATGCTGTGGGAGCAGTCTTGTTACAACCCTCATCCTCCTCTAATATTCTTCATCCTATTTGCTATTTTTCTGCTAAATTAAAGTCCCACCAGTTAAATTATGCAATGGTAGAGAAAGAAGCCTTAGCTTTAGTGTTATCTTTAGAGCACTTTGAAGTTTACCTGGGCACTACTCCCCACAAAATCACAGTCAATTCAGACCATAACCCTTTGACCTTTATTAATAGTATGAAGTCGATGAATGCCCGGATTCAGAGATGGGCTCTTCGAATTCAACCCTTTAGCCAAGTGTGAGTTTGGGCAAGCCCGAATAAAATACCTTGGCTTCAGTATCAGCCAAGGAACAGTAGCTCCTCTTCATGCTAAGATCAAAGCCATTTCAGAATTCCCTATACCTTGGGACAGAAAAGGAGTACAAAGATTTCTAGGGATGGCCGGCTACTACCGCCAGTTCTGCCCCAACTTCTCTCAGGTGGCAGCTCCCC
Source organism: Cherax quadricarinatus (assembly GCF_038502225.1). Taxonomy (NCBI): domain Eukaryota; kingdom Metazoa; phylum Arthropoda; class Malacostraca; order Decapoda; family Parastacidae; genus Cherax; species Cherax quadricarinatus. The sequence continues at coordinate 13,982 of NW_027199501.1, read as the reverse complement.
TGTTTGAATTAACCAGTTCTAAAGTTAAATTCTGCTGGACCTCAGAATGTGACATGGCTTTTAGCAAATTGAAACGATTACTTGAATCGTCACCAGTATTACAAAGTCCAAATTTTGATGTCCCCTTTTCTTTGCATGTAGATGCCAGTAGCTATGCTGTGGGAGCAGTCTTGTTACAACCCTCATCCTCCTCTAATATTCTTCATCCTATTTGCTATTTTTCTGCTAAATTAAAGTCCCACCAGTTAAATTATGCAATGGTAGAGAAAGAAGCCTTAGCTTTAGTGTTATCTTTAGAGCACTTTGAAGTTTACCTGGGCACTACTCACCACAAAATCACAGTCAATTCAGACCATAACCCTTTGACCTTTATTAATAGTATGAAGTCGAAGAATGCCCGGATTCAGAGATGGGCTCTTCGAATTCAACCCTTTTCAATAAGTATTAACCACATACGTGGCCAGGATAACGTAATTGCTGACGCTCTGTCCCGCCCATAAGGGTGTTACGCCCTTTGTGCATAATTGAAGAAGGGTCAATTGATTAGTGTGTAATTACGGCTTTTTCACTTAGTATTATATTACTGGTACCTTTATTCGTAGCTAAAATAAAGACTCCTAGTTTTATAATATTATCTGGCCATGAATTATTGATTTATTTTGTAGGATGTTTTGTGTTTATATGTTGAATTGTCTTGTGGTCGTTTATGCTTCACAAACTCACTCATTCCGAGGTGACGTCAAGCTAGGGAGTTTTACTCATGGCAGTTCATTCTCTCCTCCGGTAGAGAAAGCACCAAGCCACGGAGCTCCCTTATTCTCTTGTTGCAAGCCTCAGGAGAACCTTTGAACCAGGATTCCTAGGTTCAACCAAGGTTGCTTGGATTACTTCAGTCTCGGAATACTTGACGGGTTGCGTCTGTGCAGTCAGCCATTTAAGTGAAGCAATACCCCACGTCTGAGTTCTCCAACTATTAAAGTCTCGTGATAGTCTCTAACCAGTTCTAGCTGTAGTGTATATGATTGACTGAGGAGGTGGTAAAGGCACCCTATCTAGTGATTCATTGATCTTGACTTTGATTATGAAATTACAGTGATTGTGTACATATGAATTTATAAGAAAAGGTATACCTAAATTTTATCAATTATTTAAATTACTAAGTGACTATAAGCTTAGTATTATACTGAATAAAACCAGATAAAGCATTATAGAACTTTTTTGCCTTATATTTATATGTGTGTATTTAAAAAGAGTAAGAAGACCTAAGTGGATCTTCACCTGTTGTTACTAACGGGTCTCCTCTCTGAAAAGAAAGGCTCAAAACTTAACATATACCATTCTCGCACACTGTGAACTGTGAACGTTGTGACGCTGTTATGTGTTGTGATGTTCATATATTATACCTGGGATGTGGGCGGAATTGTAAATGTTCTTTCAGCAATCAGTCTTGGATAAAGTAATTGTAATCTTCTTACACAAATTTAAGCTTGATCATTCATATCAAGATTCATCAGTGTGTCTTCATTCCTTTATCTACGTGTTTAAAACTTCTTACTTCTTATATTCATATTTTTCACAGTGAATGTGTTTAGAATAAACTATCATTCATGTGTCTTTTATTCAAATTATTGAAATATACTGAAATTTTATTTTGAAGAATTTTACAACTTATATGAGAGTAAAGAAATGTTCTTGAGAATGTGAGTTTGTGTCATCAAGTTTGGAGTGGGATGTGTGTTTGTATGTACAATCTTCATTTTAACATATATGTTAAAATGATTGAAGATTGTGAACATTGTTGTATGTTGTTTCCTCTGCCAGGTATTTCATTAATACCTGATAGATAAAACCTTAGTAGACTTTAACACTGATAGATAAAGCACTGGTAGATTTTATCAATCTCTGACGGGTAGATACAGTCCTGGAAGACTATCATTCCATGAAAGATAGATAAAATCCTGGTGGACGAGACGTCTTCTCAGAATGTACCAGACTTCACTTATTGTCATATTCACACATGTAGGAATATTTTACTACTGATATACATTTATGTGCAAGATCACCACCCATCTAGAAACCCATCAGTTACACAACCCAGGGCAACATGGGTTTAGAACAGGTCGCTCCTGTGTGTCTCAACTACTGGATCACTACGACAAGGTCCTAAATGCACTAGAAGACAAAAAGAATGCAGATGTAATATGTACAGACATTGCAAAAGCCTTCGACAAGTGTGACCATGGCGTAATAGCGCACAAAATGCGCGCTAAAGGAATAACAGGAAAAGTCGGTCGATGGATCTATAATTTCCTCACTAACAGAACACAGAGAGTAGTCGTCAACAGAGTAAAGTCCGAGGCAGCTACGGTGAAAAGTTCTGTTCCACAAGGCACAGTACTAGCTCCCATCTTGTTCCTCATCCTCATATCCGACATAGACAAGGATGTCAGCCACAGCACCGTGTCTTCCTTTGCGGATGACACCCGAATCTGCATGACAGTGTCTTCCATTGCAGACACTGCAAGGCTCCAGGCGGACATCAACCAAATCTTTCAGTGGGCTGCAGAAAACAATATGAAGTTCAACGATGAGAAATTTCAATTACTCAGATATGGTAAACATGAGGAAATTAAATCTTCATCAGAGTACAAAACAAATTCTGGCCACAAAATAGAGCGAAACACCAACGTCAAAGACCTGGGAGTGATTATGTCGGAGGATCTCACCTTCAAGGACCATAACATTGTATCAATCGCATCTGCTAGAAAAATGACAGGATGGATAATGAGAACCTTCAAAACTAGGGAGGCCAAGCCCATGATGACACTCTTCAGGTCACTTGTTCTATCTAGGCTGGAATATTGCTGCACTCTAACAGCACCTTTCAAGGCAGGTGAAATTGCCGACCTAGAAAATGTACAGAGAACTTTCACGGCGCGCATAACGGAGATAAAACACCTCAATTACTGGGAGCGCTTGAGGTTTCTAAACCTGTATTCCCTGGAACGCAGGAGGGAGAGATACATGATTATATACACCTGGAAAATCCTAGAGAGACTAGTACCGAACTTGCACACGAAAATCACTCACTACGAAAGCAAAAGACTTGGCAGACGATGCACCATCCCCCCAATGAAAAGCAGGGGTGTCACTAGCACGTTAAGAGACCATACAATAAGTGTCAGGGGCCCGAGACTGTTCAACTGCCTCCCAGCACACATAAGGGGGATTACCAACAGACCCCTGGCAGTCTTCAAGCTGGCACTGGACAAGCACCTAAAGTCAGTTCCTGATCAGCCAGGCTGTGGCTCGTACGTTGGTTTGCGTGCAGCCAGCAGCAACAGCCTGGTTGATCAGGCGCTGATCCACCAGGAGGCCTGGTCACAGACCGGGCCGCGGGGGCGTTGACCCCCGAAACTCTCTCCAGGTAAACTCCAGGTATGTGTGATACAGAGAAATGAATGTGTTGCTGTATGTGTAGGTTGTATATGTGGAGACACGTAAACGAGGTTGAAAACATGTGGGTGTTTACTAGTGTGGATCTTTGCATGAGATGAATGTGTGAGTAACTTCTCAGACGTTTTTACTGATATTCCAGGTCTCACCTCCACGGTAGTCCTTAAAATTGACTTAGTCACACACAATCCTATCAAACGGAAATTATACCCAGTTCCAGTTCACCTTAGGGATGCATTTGACCGAGAGGTAGACAAATTATTAAAACTAAAGATCATTGAACCTTCAGAATATGCATATTGCTCACCAGTAGTCATGGTTAAGAAGGAGGATAATTCACATAGACTTGCTATTGACTACAGAAGCCTTAATGCTATAACTCGGTGTGATGCTGAACCTATGCCCTTAATAGATAGCGATCTACACAAATTTTATGACTCTTCCTTCTTTTCAGATATTGATATTGCGCAGGCATATCATCAAGTAATGTTAGACCCTTCTTCTAAGCAGTATACCGCTTTTCCTACCCACCAAGGACTGATGCAGTATAGAACTATGCCCTTCGGTTTGGTAACTGCCTGTGCTACCTACGTGAGACTGATGAGAAAGGTCTTGGGTAATATGCCAAATGTTTCAGTTTATTTTGATAACATTTACATAATGACATCCACGTGAGGCAAGCATATCCAAACATTAACATAAGTTTTACGTAGGTTACGCTCTCATGGCTTCACTGCCAAGCCGAAAAAATGCTTCCTTGGGTATAACAAGATTAGATATCTCAGACTGATCCTTTCTAATAACTCTTTGCAGCCTCTCCCCAGTAAGATCAAAGCTTTATTAGAATTTAAATTCCCCAAAACCAAGAAGCTCATGCGTAGCTTTCTTGGTTCTGTAAATTTTTATGCACAGTTTATCCCAAACCTTACTAATCTTACAGGCATCTTATCTGACTTCCTTAAAAAGCCTGTGAAGGAACCTCTTGAGCTTTCCGACGTAGCTCGGGAAAATTTTAATGAGATTAAAAATATCTTCTCGAAAGACCCTATACTTAAGATTCCAGATATTAATAAAACATTTTGTTTAAGAACTGATGCCTCCAATACTGGCTTAGGTGCAGTGTTACTACAATACCATGATGGTACTCCCTTCCCTGTATGCTTCTTAAGCCAGAAACTCCTTCCCACAGAAACGAGATACTCCAAAGTAGAAAAGGAATGTTTAGCCCTTGTGTGGGGTATCTCCAAGCTTAAATTTAATTTACTGGGAAAAGAATTCATTTTAGAGATGGATCACAAAACTTTGATATACCTAGAAACTTTTAAGGAAACCAACAGTCGCCTCTTGAGGTGGACATTGGCTCTCCAAGTTTTTAAGTTCCATATTGTGTGTATCAATGGTTCATCCAATTATTTCTCTGACTGGTTAAGTCGTGACAGTCAGTAGAAGATTTGTTGTCTTATGTGACTTCCACATGTTAGAACTTTTTCCTCGCCTATTCTTATATTCCTTGACTATAAGTATGGGGGAGTGTGAGGGAAAAGTTCAACAGATAGGAGTAGCGAGCGAGTATATGGTAACAATAGTTTGATTGCCGGCTACTTGTTAAGGTAGGGTAAGTCTAGCTCCCGCTATCCCCCCCTTTTTCTCCCACCCCACAAGGGATAGTTTGATTGCTGGCTGCTTGTTAAGGCAGAGTAAGTCTAGCTCCAACTATCTTCTCCCCCCCCCCGAAAGGTGACGTGTGGGGCTCCAGCCAAACAGTAATCACTCGACTCACAGTTCCCAGCACTACTGTAAGTACACGCCTGCTCATATTCTAGTGGACTTATTGGTTGAAAGCTTCACTTTTGACCAATAATAAACTTAGTCCTTTCAGCCTTGATCTCTCTTGAATGTTTTAATAATCACCACATCTTTTAGGTATTGTACTTATCATGGAGAGTGATTTCTGAAGCAGTGGGTAACCTGTCTCTCTTTCCAGCTTGGAATGACAGATTGGGTCACCTGCCAACCAACGAGAAGTATTGAAGGAGACGGACTAACGTCCCAAGACATCCCATGTTGGATCTACCTACCTGTTCATATGTAAGCCAACGCAGGACATAACCCCTCATCTTTGCAGTGGTACAGAACCTGCATTCCTCTCATCTGGACTGACTATTCAAGGCTATAGACTCTGTGAAGAACTGACCGTTGGGTTGCCACCAACACCTGCGACCCCCCCCCCACATCATCAGCAATGGCTACGATTTCTGCAAGACAGTGTCAACCTCCACCAGACACCCCAGTATCACTATATATATATTAGCGTTGAATTCAAGTGCCTGGTGGCTAAACCTCCCGCTTCACACACGGAGGGCCCGGGTTCGATTCCCGGCGGGTGGAAACATTTCGACACGTTTCCTTACACCTGTTGTCCTGTTCACCTAGCAGCAAATAGGTACCTGGGTGTTAGTCGACTGGTGTGGGTCGCATCCTGGGGGACAAAATTAAGGGCCCCAATGGAGATAAGTTAGACAGTCCTCGATGACGCACTGACTTTCTTGGGTTATCCTGGGTGGCTAACCCTCCGGGGTTAAAAATCCGAACGAAATCTTATCTTATCTTATCTTAATAGGATACACCTTCATTTTTTACTGTTTTATGTTTGTTTTAATAAATAATAAAGTGTTTTTCTTTGTGAATTATTATTTCTTTTTCTATTCATTAATTTGCCTGAGGAGGAGCCAGCCTTGGTAATACTGACTGAAGTTGTTACCGGGCTGAGTAAGTCTTCACACTGACATTGTACAGGAGATTGCTAGGTTAAGCTTTCACATTGATACACATTTCGTTTGGGATTTGAGAGTTAACACTGTACATTTTAAGTCAGAGTAGAGTCAATATAACGAAGGGAATTGTTAAACTTGTTGGGGAGCCTTGAGACTCGTTCATTCTTGCCTAACACCGTAATGTGCTTTGGGGTGGACTGAGTAAAGTACAATTAGCGTCACTCCTAATTAAACCTCAACAATGGCAGATGGGAGTTCAGAAGAGTCTGGTTCAGTGTTAGCAAAATTAAAACGATCAGTGGCGGCATACAAAGGGCATCTGAACAGAACGCACAACAGGTGCAAGACTACTAGCCAATGCAGTAAAGTAGACTGCGATAATTTGCAACACTGCTTGAAGCGTTAGGGGGAAAAATGGGAGGCCTACGAACAAGCATTCTCAGCAAATGAGCTACAGGCTATTGAGGATGCTGAATCCCAGGATAGTCTTCGGCAAGCTCAGGACGAATTCACTAAGGTTGATGTAGATTGTCAACAAGAGATGAATACGTACAAAGATAAGTTAAGCACATTAAAGGCTAGTATTCTAAGTGTGGTGTCGAACACCGCAGGTACCACAAACAGCCACACACCTGTCAATATGTTGCCCAGGTTGCCCCAGTTGAATTTACCGTCATTTGACGGAACCCTAAAAGAGTACATTGCTTTCTGGGATCAGTTTAAAGCCAAGATAGATGACAGGAACGATTTGTCAGATGCCATCAAATTGCAGTATTTGCGATCACAGCTCAAGGGTAAAGCCTTAGACTTGGTCCGGCACTACCAGATTACTGACATTAATTACCAACATGCCAAAGACCAGTTAGAAGACATGTTTGGCAACACTGAAGAGATAAAAGTGGCCATACTTTATCGGCTGTTGGGTCTAGAGGCTTGCAGACATGACCGTCAAAGCCTAGAGAAGTTCCGTATTGAAATTATGAGCTTGACAAATAGTTTCAGAGATTTGCATGATGAGGATGATTCAGAATGGATCCTTAGCCAGGTGATTCAGAGGAAACTGGCTAGCACTACAGTGTATGAGTTACACTTAAAATATCGGATGAATAGGTTCACGATACAACAAATTGTTAAGGGGTTGGGAGATCTCGTTTCTCATTTGAGTATAGGTGTGAGAGAAGAGTCACCACCATCACCACATAAAAACCCACACAGTTACTCAAAGATCTCGAGAGATCAGTCTAAAGCTCATACGACTAACGTTGGAGTGTACTATGGTAAAGAAGTGTCTAAGCAGAACCTCAGAGGCACTCATGCCAGAATATGCGTGTTCTGCGAAGGCGAACACGCTAGCACGAGTTGCCCGGAGTATACAACACTGAGCAGTAGGCAACAGAGACTAAAGGAGTTGAGACTCTGCTTCAAGCATTGTGGGGAACACTTTGCTAGAGACTGTGGCACCCATCTCAGTGAGTGTCAAGTCTGTTGCAAAGGTAAGCACCATACTGCACTATGTCCCAATAATTTAAGGGAACCCCAGGCTAGTAGGGATATCTCTCAGGTAGAGACAGAAAGTGAGTCTGAGCCTGAAATGGTAGCCAGCGTGATTAGTGGGAGTGAAGTCTCTAATCCGAGTGAGAATCACGGAGGTGCTGCCCTACCTACAGTCATGGCAAAGGTTGTGAATGGGCACAGGTCCGAAACAACCCGATTATTCTTTGACTCAGGAGCACAAGTATCCTTGATAACAAAGAAGTTGGTGGCTAAATTAAAGTTGAAGGCCACAAGGAAAGTTAGTATGATGTTGGGAGGGGCTATAAGTCAGGCCCCACCTAGATCTTATGATGTGGTGGATGTCACAGTCAAATTAGGTGAACATCGCAGAGACATTACAGCCTTGGTGGTAGAGACGTTACCCATGGCAATTACAGTGAGAGGTCTTGCTGCAGCAGCTAAGTGATTGAAAGACCTTGACGTGAAGTTGGCAGACCAGGGAATTACCACTGAGACAGTCAGAAATGTAGGTATCCTGGTGGGAGCAAATCAGATAGATGACTTCCTGTCTACACGATGGACGTTTAGGGAAGGAATTGGTTTATAGAGATCCCCAGTAGGTTACATCACAGGTGGCAGGATTCCACCTGAATTCCCTGCCATGCCAGATAGAGAAGAAGCTGTCCCCATGATAGCTGGGGGAGTAGTGATAATGAGTACCAGTATACACGATGAACCGCCAGGGAAGCTGAACCAGGTCGGTTTACCTGGAGTTTACCTGGAGAGAGTTCCGGGGGTCAACGCCCCCGCGGCCCTGTCTGTGACCAGGCCTCCTGGTGGATCAGAGCCTGATCAACCAGGCTGTTGCTGCTGGCTGCATGCAAACCAACGTACGAGCCACAGCCCGGCTGATCAGGAACCGACTTTAGGTGCTTGTCCAGTGCCAGCTTGAAGACTGCCAGGGGTCTGTTGGTAATCCCCCTTATGTATGCTGGGAGGCAGTTGAACAGTCTCGGGCCCCTGACACTTATTGTATGGTCTCTTTACGTGCTAGTGACACCCCTGCTTTTCATTGGGGGGATGTTGCATCGTCTGCCAAGTCTTTTGCTTTCGTAGTGAGTGATTTTCGTGTGCAAGTTCGGTACTAGTCCCTCTAGGATTTTCCAGGTGTATATAATCATGTATCTCTCCCTCCTGCGTTCCAGGGAATACAGGTTCAGGAACCTCAAGCGCTCCCAGTAATTGAGGTGTTTTATCTCCGTTATGCGCGCCGTGAAGGTTCTCTGTACATTTTCTAGGTCAGCAATTTCACCTGCCTTGAAAGGTGCTGTTAGTGTGCAGCAATATTCCAGCCTAGATAGAACAAGTGACCTGAAGAGTGTCATCATGGGCTTGGCCTCCCTAGTTTTGAAGGTTCTCATTATCCATCCTGTCATTTTTCTAGCAGATGCGATTGATACAATGTTATGGTCCTTGAAGGTGAGATCCACCGCCATGATCACTCCCAGGTCTTTGACGTTGGTGTTTCGCTCTATTTTGTGACCAGAATTTGTTTTGTACTCTGATGAAGATTTAATTTCCTCGTGTTTACCATATCTGAGTAATTGAAATTTCTCATCATTGAACTTCATATTGTTTTCTGCAGCCCACTGAAAGATTTGGTTGATGTCCGCCTGGAGCCTTGCAGTGTCTGCAATGGAAGACACTGTCATGCAGATTCGGGTGTCATTTGCAAAGGAAGACACAGTGCTGTGGCTGACATCCTTGTCTATGTCGGATATGAGGATGAGGAACAAGATGGGAGCGAGTACTGTGCCTTGTGGAACAGAGCTTTTCACCGTAGCTGCCTCAGACTTTACTCTGTTGACGACTACTCTCTGTGTTCTGTTAGTGAGGTAGTGACGAACACTCGGCCACCTTGGGAAAACACTTTTACAGGGTACATAAAGAGGGAGATAGATTGCCATTAAATCCAGGGAATCTCGCATCAGTGGGAGGAAAGGCTACAAGGGCATGTGGGCCACTGGTTGGGAAAGTACGGAGCCGCTCAGTCAAGGCTAGATATACAAAAGATGTTAAAGTTAAAGGAAAGGATGCTAAGACCACTGGAACCAACAAGTTTACACCCCCAGATGCCCACGCAGGGGAAACTGGATGGTTGAAGTTAGACTAGAGTCTGCTCAACGAGAGTGGCCGGACAGCACTCGTGTCCAGGGTCCACCATAGGGGCTCGCGGAAGGTGAACTTGATTTAGACTTAGTGCCTACCTTCGCTGGCGGGAGGATGTTGGAACTTATTCAGTCCGAGAAGTCCCAATGGGAAAAAACACACCGTTCGAGGGCCCTTGCACCCACCCAAAACACAAACACACTCACCCGGGTTGGTGAAGGTTGTTGGAGGGTACTTCTTAATTGATAGATCTACCCTTCAGGGAAGAAGTAGGTAGTTTATACTGTTAGTACACTAATATTAGGATTATTGAGGCAATTGTAGATAATAATAATGTAGACCTAAGACCTTAACATAGTAGTAATAGGCCGAATGTAGGCAAACACTAAGTTATGTTAGCTAGGGAGAACTGGCAGCCCAAGTTTGAACGACGAGGCACGGGTCTCGAAGACGCCAGAGCTTCCTTCTAAGACTAGACACCATCTGAACAACACGTGCCATGATCAGCAGGCGGCGCCCCACATGTCTTCTCATATTAGACCTGGGGAAATCTGGTGGAGGCACCTTGACGTACCGTAGATGTCCTCCTCCATAGGCACATACAGTAAGACAAGACCTCCCTTTTTCTTAGGATCCTGGCCAGTGTCTGGGGAAAATTGTGAGTGAGTTGAGCTGTAGGCCTTTGTGAAGCTGGTAGTGCAAGCCCAGTACGTACCAGCGACTCTTGTCAGCCTAGGAGCTAGTGTCACTTTCTGCATAGTATTCTAGGGGATTCACCCCCCTTGGAAATAGGAATTTCTGAGGTGCAGGCAAATCACTAATAACGATTGAATATTGCAGGAATTAAGGCTCCCGGTTGCACGTGGTTCTGAGGGCAAGTCCAAAGGGGCTAAGCTTAGGGAGGTTGAAGACCAGAATAGATTCTACATCACCAAGTAAGTTAGTCCTTTAAACGTGCATGCAGGCGAGATTTCTTGCAACATCAGTCATTTATGAAAATCTGTCCTATAAGCCACTTGTGAGGCTGAGGTACCGACCTCAGAGCTCAGTGTCAACAGAGCTTGCCAGGGTAGGCGACTCACTTGGAGGCAGTCCAGACAAATTTTCACAGAGAGGGTGTAAGTTGGATATTGGCCTATAGTTATTCAAATCTGTGTGGTCTCCTCCTTTATGGATCAGGGTGACCCTTGCTATTTTGAGAACTGTAGGAAAGGTAGAGGATTCAATGGATTTGTTAAAGAGTGTTGCAATGATTGGTGATAGCACCTGTGACACTTTTTTGTCTTGTTTTTTAGTGTGTTGATAATAAGGGAGACTTCATATAGGTTACCTCACTGGTAGTTGCCAGTGAGGTAGTCATTGGGTGGGGTATCTGAGCTTGGGATTTTATTGGCAAGGTTTTTTCCTCATTGAGTCTGTTTGCTGTTTCAGTAGGTGGGAGTTGGGGTTCATCTGGTTTTGTTAATTCAATTTCACTATTTCGTATTATCTTTTTTGTTCCTAGAATTTTGTGATAGGGTTTTCCAGGTCTTTTTTATATCACCTCGTAAGTTGGATAATCTGTTCTCATAATACAGTTTTTTAGCCCTTCTTATTAGGCTGGTTAGGATTGACGAGTAACGTTTTGTTTGGTTTCTGGTTATGTGGCCCATTCTGTACTGTTTCTCGTATAGGTTTACCTGGAGACCTGGAGTTTACCTGGAGAGAGTTTCGGGGGTCAACGCCCCCATGGCTCGGTCTGTGACCAGGCCCCCTGGTGGGTCAGAGCCTGATCAACCAGGCCAGGTGCTTTGGATTTATGAATTTGAGGATGCTGGGTGTTAGCCAGGGACTGTTCAGTCTCTTCGCAGTCATCTGTTCAGTTTTTTTAGGGCAGTGTTGTATTTAAATACAGAGGAACCTCTACTTGCAAGTTTAATCCATTCCATGACTTTGCTCGCTACTGGATTTGCTCATTTGCAGTCAATTTTCCTCATTTAAATTAATTGAAATGAATTTAATCCATTCCAGTGGAATTCTGTACTTCAATAATTTCACTAATATCAACTATACAGCTTATTTATCTATCACAGTTCATCTAATATGACATAATAAACAATATAAATAACATAGAAACCAGATATATACTTTAGAAAGAATAAAATATGCCATTGATGTAGAGTTATGGGCGGTGTTGGCGGTGGACGAGAGTTTTTCTGAAGACCGGGCAAAATACTTCATGAATAATTTTGCTAATATCATCTATATAGCTTATTTATCTATCACAGTTCATCTAATATGACATAACAAACAATATAAATAACATAGAAACCTGATATATACTCTAAAATTAATAAAATATGCCAATCATGTAGAGTTATGGGCGGTGTCGGCGGTGGTCGAGAGTTTTTCTGGAGACCGGGCAAAATACTTCATGAAAAAAATCGCTAATATCATCTATACAGCTTATTTAATCATCACAGTTTGTCTAATATGACATAACAAACAAAGTAAATAACTTGGAAACCTGATATATACTTTAGAATGAATAAAATGTGTCATTCATGTAGTGGTATGGGTGGTGTCGGCGGCCGACCAGAGTTTATCTTGGATTTTTCACAAATGATTGGTATTGCAAGAAACCTCGCCTGCATGCACGTATAAAGGACTAACTTACTTGGTGTTGCAGCATATATCCTGATCTTCAACTTCCTAAGCCTAGCTTTAGCCCCCTTGGACTTCCCCTTGGGAACCACGTGCAACCGGGAGCATTAATTCCTGCAATATTCAATCGTTATTAGTGTCCTGCCTGCACCTCAGAAATTCCTATATCCAAGAGGGTATGTATCCCCTAGTATAACTATGCAGACTCAGACGCTAGCTTCAGACGACTCTGAGACGCTGGTACTTACTGGGCATACTCTCTCTGTAGCACGCCGAGCCCTCAGTTAACTCAATCCACAATCTCCTAAGTCACTGGCCAGATCCTACTGGAAAGGGTGAATATCTAGTCTTACTGTATGGGCTGATGGAGGAGATCATCTACGGTACATCGAGGTGTCTCTACCAGATTTCCCCAGGTCTCAGATGTGAAGACACGTGGGGGCGCCGCCTGATGTTCACGGCACGTCTTGTCCAGTCGAAGTCTATCGTAAGAAGGACGCTATTCTGTCTTTGTGACCTGCGCCCCGCCATTCAAGCTAGGGCTGCCAGTTCTCCCTAGCTAACTTATCCTAATGTTTGCCTACATTATCGGCCTATTACTACCTATGTTAAGGTCTTAGGTCTACTCTATCATTATCTACAGATGCCTTAGTAAACCTAATATTAGTGTATTACCAGTAAACCTACCTACTCCTTCCCCGAAGAGTAAATCTATAAATTAAATAAGCTTACCAACCGCCAACCAGAGAATGCCTTGCTTGTTTGGGAGGGTTTAAGGGTCGCTCGGCTCAGACGACCAGACGCTCATGCTGGATCTGAGCTGTGGAACTATTTGGACCAAATAAATTTCCACATCCTCCCGCCGGCGAAGGTAGGCGCTAAGTCTAGATCAAGTCTGCCTCCCGCAGGCCCCCCCAGTGGGCCCTGGACTCGAGCGCCGTTCGACGGGTCGTCCGGCCGCTCAGCTCGCTCAACCTCTGGTCTGATTTCTCATGTCCCGGTCCCACCGTGTGGACCTCGAGAGGCAAAAGCCTGTTGATGGGTCTTATAGTCTCGACACCGTTCATTCTCACTTTCACCATTCTCAACCGCCCAGCCTTGTCTGGGTGGGTTGACACTACCAGGCCAAGAGGCCAGTATGCCCTCGGCGCCTCGGATTCTACCAGCACCAGGTCCCCTTCACTTAGCATCATCTTATTCGCCTCGGGGTCGGCACCATAGAAATGTTCCCGCAAGGTTGTCAAGTAATCCCTGCGCCACACCTGGTTCCATTTGTCCAGGATGTTCACCAGTCTGTTGTGACTCCTGTGCAGTTCTTCATTGATGGGGGGACCATCTGGCCCATAATAATCCAGCTCCTTGGAAGACTGACTCAAAATTGCGGGGAAGGGCTCAATCCTTCTTCCAAACAGCATGTGATTGGGGGTGAGAGCTTCTTGCTCGTCA
>NW_027199500.1:0-31523 GCF_038502225.1 Cherax quadricarinatus | reverse complement strand
AGTCTTTCCTGTACTGAAGAGGTACACAGTTCAGGGTGAAAAAGCTTACAGGAAGGGAGTTTGCATTTTCCTGTTGTCATATGGGCATGGCATTTCCTAGGGTGGTCATAGTTGCACGTCCCATCTGTTTTTCCAGATTTCCCATGCCAGCAGATACCGAGTGCATAGTATGTGCACAGGCTTGGTGTCCGTTTGCCTTGGGTTTCTGTGACTGTATTCCCTGTTGGTGCATGTTTCCCTGTCTTACTTCTATCCTCCCTAGCACCAACAATGGAGCTCCCACCATTTGTTTTTGGTAATATATCCTCACTATTGCTAGTGGAGTCCTCTTGTTTGCTATTTCCTGCGGTATTTCTAGTTTGCAATATTGGTTTTATCTTATCTTTGACTACACTTGTTTCCCTACTATGGCTCCTGTCCCCTATGCGGTCATTCATATGTATTCCTTCCTGCGTATAATTCCCGACTACCTGGACAAAATCTCCAGCTTCACCATTACTGTCTCCCAGGACAGCATCTCCAGCTTCCCCATTACTGTCTCCCAGGACAGCATCTCCAGCTTCACCGTTACTGTCTCCCAGGACAGCACCTCCAGCTTCACCATTACTGTCTCCCAGGACAGCACTATCAGCCCCCCCATTTACTGACTACCAGGACATCATCTCCAGCCTTACAGTTTCTGACTACATGGCCAGTATCAAGGGCAGTACCATTCAGCCCGGACTTTTTATGTTCCCATCTGTTGTAGAAAGCTTCCAGGTTTTCTATGAAAGCAGCTTTGATGTTGACCTCTTTTAATACCCTTGTGATTTTAGTCCACAGATTTATCTCATTTGGGCATACCCAAAAACACTTCCCTGTTTTAATACTGCTTGTAGCTAGTTCTTGGATATCTGCACAAGGGGCGTGACACCAATTTCCACAGAAATGACAATTTATGCATGTGGAAGCCCGTTTGTTTGACTGACCACAGACTACACACAGCTTCATAATGATTTGAATGGTTTATTTACTGCAATTCTACTAGCAACCTCTTGAATATTCTATTAATAACCTGCTAGGTGGTGCACAACGAAACCGTTTGAAACCAGTCCAGGGTTCGGACCAGTCAAGGGTTCGGACCAGTCAAGGGTTCGGACCAAGGGTTCGGACCAGTCTATCTGATCTGATCAGTGGGTCACTTATTTAAACCATACTGGTCGGTGATTTGAGCTAACACATGAAGGATCTACTGGAAATTATCTACCCGAGTAATATGTGATTTGATTGATACAAAAGTATAACTTGCGTGTTGAAGAGCCGGTGACTGCTGGCACTCCTACAATGACGAACGGTCGAGCCTCCACCTTTGTTTATCAATCGCTGTATCTAGCTTCTCTATTTTTTTTTTTTCCGTCTCCACCACAATAAATGCTATATTATCACTATAGTTGACTGGTGCAAATTTTGGAGGAAGGGCGCTTTTTCTGTAGTAATAATTGCTTCTCGTTGTGTATATTGCGACCGCTGGTAACTACAGGTTATATGAAATTCACAGTAACGTCTGGTATTTCAAGAAAAAGAAACTAATGAAAGTCACTCCACTCCACTAAGTACCATTATAATACTGGTTAGTTGCTACTACAACACTGTATTCTGCTATTCACTGGTATCACTAGATTATATGCGAGTACACTAGCAGGCCAGGAAGATTATTAAAAACAGCTGACCTGTGGTAAGTTTCTGGCGACTTCTGGCACCTGCCTCTATAGGCTTATCACTTCATTTACAAATTCACCTGTTTTCAAATGACACTTTAGCCTTTATCATCAATATACTAGGGAGCCACTGTAGTATACACTATACACTATGTATACTCAATGCTTTCAGGGAGACTTTCTTTCCTCTGACACAAAGTTCAATATTATTATTTTTTTCCACACGGGACAGGCCTATGATTCCCCTCTGGCAGTAAACTCTGCTAGGTAGTGCACACAATTCTCCTTTTTTTTACTCAGTATATAATGTTTTCCGCCCAAGATTGGTTCCAGGCGCTGGAGGGATGTATCGTATAGGATTGATGACACAAATTAAAGTTCTAGCACGTAAGAGCGACCGTGAAAACACCAGAAAACCGGGAGCACAACGAGGCACGCTGACACGCTGACAAATAACATGGGCGCCAACACATGGTGTGTGATTCTCTCCTACTATATCCATTTATCAGTGATGCAGATTACATGGTGAGTTTAAATGTGGCCTGTAGTTATAACTTTTCTCTTGACATATGCAAGACATCACCATCCCTGTAGAAGCCATTATTAGATGTACTAGTCATTATATTTTGTTGTTGCAGAAGTACTATGAAGATTCTATGTTCAATAAAGCCTAGAGATAAGGCCTGTGTTTCTATCACAACAAGTGCTTTATCGTGGTTTAAAGGGCCAAGTTGGCTGGTGGACAAAATTAACTGGCCGGTGCAAAAGGCACATATTGCTCCTGTCGAAATTACGGTGAACACCGCTCCAGTCAGTAGTCCCTCCTTAGCCATTGATATGAATAGGTATTCTTCCTTACCTAAGCTGATTAGTGTGACAAGGTTAGTGTTTAAATTTATAAGTAAGATGAATATCTCATATAATTTTCCCCATCCCCTGAAATACTGGCTACAGAGGGTACAAGAAGAAACCTACAGGGATGAGATTAAATTAATGATGGACGGAAAAATTGTGAAAGGGTCAATAATAGAAAAGCTGGGGCTGTATTTAGAGGATGATGTAATTAGGTGCAGAGGCAGGTTACAAAATGCTGAATTGGGGGAATATGCTAAGCACCCTATCTTGCTGCCCAAAACTCATCACCTGACAACCTTGATTGTCTTTAATGCCCATAATAACGTGATGCACGGTGGGGTACAGGATACCTTAAACTGTATTCGGGAAACCTTCTGGATTCCACAAGGACGGCAAAGTGTAAAAAGGGTTATCAAGTCGTGTGTAATATGTCGCCGGGTGGATGCCAGAACCTACATGTACCCAGGTCCTCCACCATTGCCCAAGGAACGCGTGCAGTTGGTAAAACCATTTGATGTGACCGGAGTGGACTATAGTGGGCCAATCATTTTAACAGGTACTTCAGATGGTGTTCCCTTGAAGGTGCATGTATGTCTATTTACTTGTACAGCTACTAGGGCTGTTCATCTAGAAGTGGCTCAGGACTTGTCTGCAGAACAGTTCATACAGCTGTTCCAGAAATTTGCAGCTAGGCGATCCTGTCCAAGATTGATGATCTCAGATAATGCCACCAATTTTGTAGCGGGTGCTTAACACTTGATGGAATTAAATAAGAGTGATGATGTACAGTCTTTGTTGACCCAGCGAGGGTGTGTCTGGAAATTTATTACTCCCAGAGCCCCTTGGCAGGGAGGACTGTACGAAAGAATGATAGGTACAGTGAAAACATGTCTTCGTAAGGTGCTACACAGGAAGAGAATTAATTTGGAGGAATTCCGTGCAGTGTTGGTGGAGGCAGAGAATTGGGTAAACATTCGCCCTCTGTCATACATGAGCGACACTCCTGATGCGGAGATACTGACTCCCTCTCACCTAATATGTGGACAAAGGTTAGAAGCTGCACCTATTTATAGAGATAATCCCGAGGGAAGTGATGAGGATTACAATAACGTGACCGTGTTGAGTGATAAGTTCAAGATGTTAAATAAGGTAATTACTCATTGGTCTGATGTGTGGCGTAAAGAATATCTTCTTACACTACGTGAACACTTTTATGGTGCGGCAGAGGCAGTAAACCGACAGAACATTCAACCAGGTGACATTGTGTTAATTGATACTGAACAACATTGAACATTGTGGCCTCTGGGCAAGGTAGTTACATTATACCCAGATGCACAAGGTGTTGTCAGAAACGTCAAAGTGTTGTGTCGTGGTCAGGAAAGTTTGCGTACCATTAATAAGTTAATTCCCTTAGAATTAAATGGTGTTCAATCCAGTGCAGATGGAAATCTAAGAGAAAGTGACACGAGTGATATTGAAGACACTGACCGGGTAATGCAAGAAGAAATTGTAGTAAGACCCACTAGGAAAACAGCAGCGCAATCTAGAGAGGGCTGGAATCGTCTCCTGGAGGAAGACACAATTTAAGTCGTCTAACAACGACTTCCGCCCGGCCGCAGTGTGGAAATTATTTAATTTCCGAAGCTATAGTGCCTAATAAGTGTTTAATGTGTTGATTTGGGTCAAAATGTATTTGCATTTTGAATGGAACCAGCTGGGTTCTCGCTGCGCCTGCGCAGATGTGCGGGGGGGTGAGGGGTCGAGCTGGGGCACGTGGTGGCGGCAGTGTTTTGAATGGGTGAGGAGGCTGTGAAAACCGGGGATGAGGAAACTGGCGTTCACGGCGGCCTAAGGATTAATATAGGCCTCAATTCATAATAGGAAGTGTCGTGACTGTCCCTAGTGAAGAGTGAGGGAACGTGATTTACTGGACCACCGTAAAAAGGAGGTAAAATCAGTGAATAATGGTTCGACCAGGCGTGACTGGTGCGCGGCCATGGTGTGTGTCCAGGGGAAATACCCGTGAGTTAATCCTTACTCATCGGCCTCAGATCTTAATGGAGGGACCTCTAATGTGTATAATGATTATGAGACGTTAAATTGTCTTGTGAATGGTAATGTAATCAGTGATAATAACATTAAGTTAAGAGAATGCGGGATGTGAAATAGATCGCCCTGCTCCGAGGGAACGAGTGATTATCGTATCGAGGATAGTGAAGTTTTATGGTATCACGACTTCTAAACCGGGACAAACCAACGGATACCTCGTCCTGCTGGAATAAGAACCGTGTCGGTGTGGCGGGACGTCGAAATGAGATGGTGAATGGAGGAAATAAGGAGCATCAATCACCCCCAGTTAAGTAACCCTTCTAGTTATAACAGACTGATACTGGCCAGTTAGGTATGTTTTAATTGGATAGGTTAATGACGTGTACTTAGCTCAGTGTGACGTGTACTTAGCTCAGTGTGACGTGTACTTAGCTCTGTGAAGACCTGTTTGCGCGCTCTCTACGAATTGAAGCAAGATGCCCTCCATCGAGCAACTTTACCAACAGCTTAAGGAAGAATTGAGGATGGCGAAGATGGAGATTCGGCGACTGACCGAGGAAAACAAGAAGATTCGTAGTAGTCCTCCTGTTTTGAGTCCTCAGGTCAAGAAGGGAAACTGGTCAGTGGCTGGACAGCAGGGAACGAAGTTGACGATCAAGAAGACGAATGGAAAGGTAGAAACGATGAAGAAGAAAGAGACTGCCGTGGAAACTGTTGTGGAAACATCTAATACATTCTCAGTGCTACCCGACGAATGTGAGTCGACTAC
This sequence comes from Cherax quadricarinatus, assembly GCF_038502225.1. Classification (NCBI taxonomy): domain Eukaryota; kingdom Metazoa; phylum Arthropoda; class Malacostraca; order Decapoda; family Parastacidae; genus Cherax; species Cherax quadricarinatus. The sequence goes on along the minus strand of NW_027199500.1, from coordinate 26,153 downwards.
TGGGAACGTCACGACGAACGACACCAAGGAAGGTAAGAATATTGTTGTTGTTGGGGATAGCCAAGTTAGGTATATGGATAGGGCGTTCTGCTTGAAGGACAGGAGTAGGAGACAGAGAGTTTGCTTTCCTGGGGCTGGGATGGAGGATATTGTTAGCCGTCTGGATGACATCATGAGAGGTAATGGGAGCAATCCTATTATCTGTCTCAGTGCTGGAGGCAACGATGTTGGCAGACGTAGGAGTGAAGACCTGATTAGCAGGTATAGGTCAGCAATAGAAATAATTAGGAGTAAGGGTGGGAACCCTGTCATATGTGGTATTTTGCCAAGGAGAGGAGTTGGAAATGAATGGTTGTCCAGGGCAATTGGTGTCAATTGCTGGCTGGACAAATACTGTAAGGAAAATGCGGTAACATTCATTGACAACTGGGACCTCTTCTATGGCAGAAATGACATGTATGCCAGGGATGGGGTTCACTTATCTAGGTCTGGGGTGGTAGCACTGGCAACTGCAGTGGAGGGAGCTGTTAGGACTTTAAACTAGGAATAGTTAGTGGTATGGGTTTTGGCAGGAAAACAGTGAAGTCCCAGTGTAGTAATATTACGAGTTCTAGGGGAACTAGTAATAAGCAGAACGAGGTAGATATTGAAAAGCCAGTGACACTGGGTGATAAGGACAGTAATAGGTTTAGTAGAAAAACAGAAATGAGCAGGAAGGGTAAAGAGAAAGGAGAGTCTTTCAATGTTTATTATGCTAATTGCCGTAGTGCTAGGAATAAGATGGACGAGTTGAGATTAGTTGCTAGTGCAGGTAACATTGATGTATTTGCCTTAACTGAGACGTGGTTTAATTCAAAAAGTCGGGACATGCCTGCGGAATGTCACATTCAGGGTTTTAAATTGTTCCAAGTAGATAGAAGTATCGGGAAAGGGGGGTGGGGTGGCATTGTATGTCCGAGATCGCTTGAACTGTTGCATAAAAACGGGTATTAAGTCTGAAGTAACACATACAGAGTCTGTTTGGATAGAATTTTCAGAGGGGCATGAAAAATTAATTTTAGGTGTGATATACCGTCCCCCAAACTTAGATAGGGACCAAGGGAGACTACTATGGGAGGAAATTGTTAAGGCCACAAGGCACGATAATGTAGTAATTCTAGGAGACTTTAACTTTAGTCATATTGATTGGAATTTCTTGACTGGGAATTTAGAATCATACGACTTCTTAGAAGTAGTTCAGGATTGTTTTTTGAAGCAGTTTGTGACAGAACCTACAAGGGGAAATAACCTGCTTGACTTAGTTATGGCAAACAATGAATCCCTTGTTAATAATTTAGAAGTTTCAGAGGAACTGGGTGCTAGCGACCACAAATCAATTACATTTAGCATTGAATGGAAGTACGATAGTAGCGATAACTCAGTAACAGTCCGAGATTTTCGCTTAGCAGATTATGATGGGCTTAGAGAACACTTATCATCTGTTGACTGGGGTAACGAAGTGAGCTATCAATATGACAGTTTTCTGAACACTATACATGCTGCCCAAAGAACGTTTATCCCATATAAAGAAATTAGATCAAATAGAAATGACCCAAAATGGATGAATAATAGGCTCAAATATCTACTAGGGCATAAGAAAGGAATTTATAGGCGTATCAAAAGAGGTGAGGGTCATCTTATTAATCAGTATATTGACATTAAGAGGGACATTAAAAAGGGGATAAGAAAAGCTAAAAGGGACTATGAAATTAAAGTTGTTAGGGATTCTAAAACTAACCCAAAGAGTTTTTTCCAGGTCTATAGAACAAAAGTCAGAGATAAGATAGGTCCCCTTAAAAATAACTATGGGCACCTTACTGACAAAGAGAATGAAATGTGCTCAATTTTTAATAATTATTTTCTCTCAGTTTTTACACAGGAAGACACTAACAATATTCCAGTAATTAATTTTTATAGTGGGCTAGAAGAAGATAAATTATGTAACATCACAGTCAATAGTGAAATGGTTGTGAAGCAGATAGACCGACTGAAGCAAAATAAGTCACCGGGTCCTGATGAGGTTTTTTCAAGGGTTCTTAAGGTGGAGTCCGGCAGCCGTCTGAGTGACTGAGCAGCCCTCTTCAGGAATGCACTGCTCACCTCCATGGCATGAGGAACGGACTAGAAAAGGTGTCCCAAACATTGCCTGCTCCACAAAACCCTAGCCAGCTTACTGCGGTTGGCAGGCACCCTTCTACATGCGGACGAAACTACAAGACATCAAAGAAGAAAACCAAGATCACACCTCTCAACCTTGCCACTTGGAACGTCCGTATGCTTCTCGACAGGGACGACTCAGACAGACCTCAGAGACGTACAGCACTCATCGCAAACGAACTCGCCAGATACAGCATTGACATCGCTGCCATAAGTGAGACTAGACTTACTGGCGAGGGCGAACTCTGCGAAAGAGGAGCAGGCTATACCTTCTTTTGGTCCGGACGAGGAGCCGAGGAGAGACAGGAGGCAGGAGTTGGCTTTGTAGTGAAGTCATCCCTCATTGGCAAGCTAGCTGGCCCACCAAAAGGAGTGAACGATCGCCTTATGATGATGAGAATCCCCTTGTCCTGCGGACAGAAGTTTGCCACTATTGTCAGCGCCTATGCCCCCACCATGACCAACCCAGACAAGGTTAAGGACAAGTTTTATGAAGACCTGAACGCCGTCATCATGCTGGACAGACCATCGCCTCATCGTCTCGAAACTCAAGCTCCGTGTCCAGCCCAGGAGACGCCCTCAGGGCGCGAAACCACCAAAACGCCTGAACGTCGGCAAGCTGAAGGCCCACAACGTCAAGCAGTCCTTTGCAGAAATCCTGGAAACCCGCTTGGAGTCCGTCGTGCTGGACGTTCAAAACGTCGAAGCAGCATGGACCGCACTCCGTGATACAGTGTACAGCACAGCCATGGAGTGTCTAGGACCCGTCACCAGGAAGCACAAGGACTGGTTCGACGAACACTGCACAGAAATCCAGCAGCTGCTGGAAGAGAAACGAAAGGCCTACATGGCCCACATCAACGACCCAAAGTCCACAGCGAAGCAAGATGCACTGAGAAACATACGCAGCAATACCCAGCGAAAAATGCGTGAAATGCAAGACTCTTGGCTAAGCAACAAAGCCGATGAGATTCAGGGCTTTGCAGACAGAAACGATATGAAGAACTTCTATGACGGCCTGAAAGAAATCTACGGCCCTACCACCTCTGGCACATCACCACTCCTCAGCGCAGATGGGTCAACGCTGCTCACAGACAAGGAGAAAATTCTAGAGAGATGGGCAGAACATTTTGACAGCGTGCTGAACCGTCCATCCACCATCAACGATGAAGCCATCGAACGTCTACCTCAGATTCCGACCAACGAGACGCTGAATGCCATCCCCACTTTGGAGGAGACTCAGCAAGCAATACGTCAACTGTCCAGTGGCAAAGCTCCTGGGTCTGACGCCATCCCAGCTGAAGTCTACAAAGAAGGCGGAATGGCACTGGTAGAGAAACTTCACCAACTCTTCCAGCTTGTATGGCAGCACGAGACAGTTCCTCAGGACTTTAAAGATGCTTCCATCGTGCATCTCTACAAACGAAAAGGAAACCGCCAGGCATGCGACAACCACCGTGGTATCTCCCTGCTCTCCATCGCAGGCAAAACCCTGGCTAGAGTTCTACTCAATCGGCTCAACGAACATCTAGAGCAAGGACTCCTACCTGAAAGCCAGTGCGGCTTCCGGAAAGATCGCGGGACTATCGACATGGTGTTCGCTGCTAGACAGCTACAGGAGAAATGTCAGGAACAGAACGCCGACTTGTACTCCACCTACGTCGATTTGACCAAGGCCTTCGACACCGTTAGTAGAGAGGGCCTTTGGAGAATCATGGCGAAGTACGGCTGCCCAAAGACGTTTATCGCCATCGTACGCCAACTTCACGATGGAATGCTGGCCAGTGTCCAAGACAACGGAGAGACGTCTAAACCATTCCCAGTCTCAAATGGAGTGAAACAAGGCTGCGTGCTTGCTCCCACCCTGTTCAGCCTGATGTTCTCGGCCATGCTTACAGACGCATTCAGGGACACAGACGCAGGAATCGGCATCAGGTACCGTACAGATGGGTCTGTCTTCAACCTCAGGAGGCTTCAAGCAAAAACCAAGGCTGCAACTGACACCATCAATGACCTGCTATTTGCTGATGACTGCGCCCTCAACGCTGCTTCAGAAGCCGCCATGCAGCACAGTGTTGACAAGTTCTCTGACGCCTGCAACAACTTCGGGCTGACAATCAGTACAACGAAGACTGAAGTGATGCACCAGCCTGCTCCGGGAAAGACGTATGTTGAGCCAAACATCACCATCAACGGGCAGCGACTGAACGCCGTAGACAAATTCACCTACCTCGGCAGTACCCTTTCCAGAAACGTTGTCATCGATGATGAGGTGAATGCCAGACTTGCCAAAGCCAGTGCCACCTTCGGCAGGCTCCACAAGAATGTATGGAACCGAAGAGGCATCACCACAAGCACCAAGATCAAGGTGTACAGAGCCATAGTCCTCACCACACTTCTCTATGGCTGCGAAACCTGGACTGTCTACAAACGTCACGCCAGAAAGTTGAACCACTTTCACACCACACGGCTCAGAAAAATTCTTGGCATCAAATGGCAAGATAAGATCCCAGACACAGAAGTGCTGACTACAGCTGGCCTGCCTAGCATCTACACCATCCTAATGCAGACACAGCTTCGCTGGGCAGGTCACGTTGCTCGCATGCCAGACCACCGGCTGCCAAAGAAACTCTTGTTTGGCGAACTGCAGCATGGAAAGCGCTCTCAAGGAGGCCAAAAGAAGCGCTATAAGGACACCCTTAAGACTGCTCTGAAAGCTTTCAACATCAACCACACCATGTGGGAGCTGATAGCTCAGGACAGGAATGACTGGCGAGCAGTTGTCCAGAAAGGGGCAACATCCTGCGAGGCAAGCAGAATCTCACTAGCTGAGCAGCGCAGGCAGGCGAGGAAGACCAGAGCCATCAGACCCCTCGATGCCGCCACCCTTCCCTGTCCACACTGCCAGAGAACGTTTCGTGCGCGGATTGGCCTGACAAGTCATCTGCGTACCCACCAACTTCGACCCCAGGATGACTAGATGGTCCTCGTCGAATCGACGGACAAACAACATAAAGAGAAGTTATTTAGAGGAAAGGTAATAATTGCAAATTCGTATAAGCATTGTTCTCTCGGCACCAAGTGTCCAAACAACCTTACGTCGTCCCATATAGGCCTACCATCGTGCCAAAGGGCATTTTCAGTAAATCAGTTCTTTTTCAGTCTTTTCTCAGTTGTTGTTTGAGGTGTATTTTTGATAAATATTTTTTACAAAGAGTGAAAACACTTTGTCTTGTGCACCAAAACTGGAGAAAATCGGACGGTAAACAAAAAAGCAACATTTAATTCTCATGCAGCCTCCTAAAAATTATGGAGTTATTCATATAGAAAAATAGCTTAACTCTTTGGCAACACAATGGTACAAGAATCAATGTTATACGACGTTTCTACAAGAAATTATAGTCATTTATATCAGGTAAGGTGACGGCGATGTGGGTAGCAAGTCTGCTCACAGCCCATATATTTTTTGGAATTTTTTCTTGTTTTTTTATCGCTTTTTCTTGCATTATTCTTTCTAATATAATAATTGACTATTTGGCATCATAAAAAAGTAGGCGGAGCTTATATGTAGACTTCTAGCCAATCAGGAACCATCTGGGAACACCGGCAGTATTCCCGCTCCAGAGAGCCAGGAAAAATCACTTCATTATTATGCTGTATCCAACTTTGGCTACGCCACATCTTTACCAAGCATAAAGATATTGTTTTTTGTTGGGTCCCTGGTCATGTTGACGTACAGGGCAATGAACAGGCAGATACTGCTGTGCGGTCAGCAGTATATGACCTACCAGTTTCATATAGAGGTATCCCATTTATGGACTATTTTGCTGCAATAGCTACCCACCTTCACACCCGTTGGCAACAACGTTGGTCTACTATGCTCGGTAACAAACTTCAATCTATTAAATCGAGTATAGGTTACTGGCCGTCTTCTTGTCACCAATGTCGAGGTTGGGAGACTACTTTCTCCCGTCTTTGCATTGGCCATACTCGTCTTACTCATGGATATCTCATGGAGAGGTGCCCTGCTCCTCTCTGTGAGAATTGTCAGGTTTCATTATCAGTCAGCCACATTCTGTTAGACTGCCCACTTTATCAACGAGCACGCAGAATTTACCTCCGTCGTCGTCTTTGCTCCACTGCTCTCTCTTTACCTTCCCTTCTCGCTGATGGATCCACCTTTCATCCGGACTCTCTCATTGACTTTTTGACAACTGACTTACTTCGCAAACTCTGATACCTTCAGCCCTTTCTACCTCAATCTCTTGCTACTGCTTTGCTGCCACCTTCATGGAGTGGGGCTATATCTGTTGTCCACAGTCACTAAAAACAACAGATATAGCCCCACTCCATAAAGGTGGCAGCAAAGCAGTAGCTAAGAACTATAGGCCAATAGCTTTAACGTCCCACATCATAAAAATCTTTGAAAGAGTTCTAAGAAGCAGGATAGCAAACCACCTAGACTCCCAAAAATTGCACAACCCAGGGCAACATGGTTTCAGAGCAGGTCGCATATGATGTTCAATGAAGACAAATTCCAACTACTCCGTTATGGAAAACTGGAGGAAATAATAACTAGGACTGAGTATACTACAAACTCCAATCACACAATAGAGCGGAAAAGTAATGTGAAGGACCTGGGAGTGGTAATGTCAGAGGATCTCACCTTCAAGGACCACAACAATGCCACTATCACATCTGCTAGGAAACTGATAGGATGGATAATGAGAACATTCAAGACAAGAGATGCTAAGCCAATGATGATCCTTTTTAAATCACTTATTCTTTCTAGGCTGGAATACTGCTGTACATTAACATCCCCATTCAAGGCAGGTGAAATTGCAGAGCTAGAGAATGTACAGAGAACCTTTACTGCACGTATAAGTTCCATCAAACACCTTAACTACTGGGAGCGCCTGGAAGCACTTGACTTGTACTCACTAGAGCGCAGGCGAGAGAGATATATCATAATCTACACCTGGAAGATTCTGGAGGGACTGGTCCCTAATATGCACACAGCAATCACTCCATACGAAAGCAAAAGACTTGGCAGGCGATGCAACATACCCCCAGTGAAAAGTAGGGGCGTCACTGGTACACTAAGAGAAAACACAATAAGTGTCCGGGGCCCAAGACTGTTCAACAGCCTCCCACCAGCAATAAGGGGCATTACGGGAAGACCCCTGGTTGTCTTCAAGAGGGAGCTGGACAGATACCTAAAGACGGTGCCGGATCAGCCGGGCTGTGGTTCGTACGTTGGATTACGTGCGGCCAGCAGTAACAGCCTCGTTGATCAGGCCCTGATCCACCGGGAGGCCTGGTCGTGGACCGGGCCGCGGGGGCGTTGATCCCCGGAATACCCTCCAGGTAGACTCCAGGTATAAGAGGGTATGTATCCCCTAGTATAACTATGCAGACACGGACACTAGCTTCCAGACTGCCTTGAGACACTGGTACTTACTGGGCATGCACTGCCTGTTGCACAACGGGCCCACAGATCAACTCACTCACAATCTCCCCAGACACTGGCCAGAAATCTACGAGATAAAGTGGAGGTCTTGTCTTACTGTATGGGCCTGACGGAGGAGGTCATCTACGGTACATCGAGGTGCCTCTACCAGATTTCCCCAGGTCTCAAATGTGAAGACACGTGGAGGGCGCCGTCTGCTGATCACAGCACGTCTTGTCCAGTTGGTGTCTGTCTTAAGAAGGACGCTATTGTGTCTTTGAGACCCTCGCCTCGTCATTCAAGCTAGGGCTGCCAGTTCTCCCTAGCTAACTTAACCTAGTGTTTGCCTACATTATCGGCCTATTACTACCTATGTTAAGGTCTTAGGTCTACATTATTATTATCTACAGTTGCCTCAATAATCCTAATATTAGTGTACTACCAGTAAAACTACCTACTCCTTCCCTGAAGAGTAAATCTATAAATTAAATAAATGCCTACCAACAATCCATGCCAACTAGAGAAAATGCTGTTTGTTTGGGAGGGTTTAAGGGCCACCCAGCTCAGCCGTCCCATTACGGCCATGCTGGATCTGTCCTGTGGAACTTCAGGGACCAAATAAATTTCCACAACACCGAAATAAACACGATTTTCGCTATTTTTTTTTTTTTTCGAGACTGCGGACCGGCTGGCGTTCCAGGCCAATATCTCGGAAGTAACTCATTCACTTATTTCGCTAAGGTACACCTTTATTACTTAATTAAGTGGAATAATATTCACAGAAATGGTAAAATAATGATTTCTCTAATTAATTTCGAGACAATTTTGGAAATATTCCAAATACTTAGGGATTTGTGGGAGTAAAGGGCAGATTTTTTTGCAACATTCCAAGAACTAACAAACTTTATTTTTTTGTGAAATAAAGATAAGCTATTTAGAGGAAAGGTCTCTAGGAAATTTCGTATAAGCATTGTTCTCTCGGCACCAAGTGTCCAAACAACATGACTCACGAAATCGTAATGACACGATTGCAAACAAACCATTGACCGCGGGTTCAATCCCGGCCGGGGTATGGTTTGTCCAAACAACCTTACGTCGTCCCCTATAGGACTACCTTCCTGCCAAAGGGCATTTTCAGTAAATCAGTTCTTTTTCAGTCTTTTCTCAGTTGTTTGAGGTATCTTATTGATAAATATTTACAGGAAATGGAGAAAACACTTCGTCTTTAGCACCCAAACTGAAGGAAATCTGACGGTAAACAAAGAAGCAAAAATTCATTGGATGACTGGCTCCTAAGCCTGGCCACCACAACATCAGTCAGTCTGTTCATATTGCACGTTGCTCCATTTTTATTTATTAATTTGAACATAAACTGAAGTACAAAAAAATAGTGGTTAAGTGTAACATGCCAAAGCCCCTTGTATGCAGAGCATTTCGGGCAGGCTTAAAATTAACTTAAGATTAACTAAACAATGATATATTCAGTGGTAAACATTATTGTAAACAGATAACAATTAAGCACAAATGAGTATTTCAAAGACAGGTCATATGGTCATTTACTGTGTTGCTGAGCATTCAGTAGAATGGAGCATTCTGTTAGGTAATGTAATTAAAAATAACACTTTGATTGGGTCACAGGTTAAACATTTAAGATACAATTATTCAGTATTTATTTAGTTGTGGGTGAGTAGGTGATTTTTAAGTAGACTTGAATTTCTAAACAGACAGTGTTTCTTTTATATTCACAGGTAATGAATTCCAGATTTTTGGGCCTTTTATGTGCATTGAGTTTTTGCATAGTGTGAGATGGACACGAGGAACATCATAGTGTGATCTGTGCCTTGTGTTATGGTCATGTGTTCTGTTGAGGTTGGTTAGGAGACGTTTGAGGGGAGGGCTTATATCAGAGTTAAGTGTTCTGTGTGTAGTAGGTACAATAATTAAGTATGGATGTTTTGTATGGTGAGTAGGTTTAAAGTTTTGAATATTGATGGAGTGTGCTGCCCGTAGTGGGAATTTATCATTCTGACTGCAGCCTTTTGTTGGGTAATTAATGGTCTGAGATGGTTTATTGTTGTTGAGCCCCATGCACAAATTCCATAGGTGAGATAGGGGTAAATAAGTGAGTGATACAGGGCCAGGAGGGCTGACTGTGGAACATCGTACCGCATCTTTGATAGTCTGCCTACGGTCTTGGAAATTTTCTTGGAAATTTGTTGTATATGTGTTTGAAATTTGAATCTATTATCAAGGTGGATTCCTGAGAATTTTCCCTCTGAGCTTTGTGATAGGTGATCCGTTAATCATTATATTTAGAGGGACATCTGTAGCTCAGTTTCCAAACTGAATGAAGTAGGTTTTGTCATTGTTGAGAGTAAGTTTGTTAGTACTCATCCAGGTAGATATTTTCTGTAATTCAGTATTCACAGTATTGGCTAGCATGACTGGGCTCTGGTGAGAGAAGACGTATGTAGTGTCATCTGCAGATAGTGTGGGTTTGAGTAGTTGCAGTGCATTTGGTAGGTCATTTATGCAAACGAGAAAGAGAAGAGAGCCTAGGACACTTCCCTGTGGGACACCAACTGCAATTGGCTGTGTGGAAGAGTTTGCTCCATTTATGTACACGTATTGGCTTCTGTTGCCGAGATATGACTTTAGGTAGTTGAGGGAGTGCCCTCTTATACCATAGTGTGACAATTTTATGTGGAGCAAGTCATGGTCAACTGTATCAAAAGCTTTACGTAAATCGATGAAGATCCCCAGTGGGACTTCTTTTTTCTCTTGTGCAGTGTATATTTGTATACTTCTCTACATCCATGTTATCATAGTGGTTCATAGCTCTACTCAGGCTTCTAACTGCATTCCTATAACAATCAATTTCATTATTTACTTCTCTCCTAATATTATTCCTAATGCTAGACATGGTTATAACAGTTACATTCTACATTCTCCTTCTGGGTACTCTTCTTGGCTAACATATCAACTTTATCATCAAGGAGTAATTCAATGTGTGATGGGATCCATAGCAATTGTACCTTAATTCCTTTGTCACTGATTTTTGAGTATCTATACCTGGCTTCTCCAGTGAGCATGTTGTTGGAGTCGTACGAGTCAAGAGCCTTCAATGATGACACAGAATCGGTAATGATGATAGTCAAGCTCAGTGTCATAGGTTAGCTTTAGTGCCATTAGGATTACAGACAATTCAATTTGCAGTGTAGATGCCCAGTTGTTAATTCTTATGCCTATTCGTCTATTGACCTGCAGGGAGAGAGGATGCTTCTCCAGTTTCTCTTGCACGCCACCTGGTGAGGAGAGCATAGTTTTAGCACCAAGATGGTGGACCGTACGAGCCAGTGTATAAGCACTGTTTGCATAGAGCTGGTCCGGGGATCTTTAAGCAGTGCTACGATGAACGTTCTGCTCCAGGCATTATCAGGGACGTTTATGGAATCCCCAATGAAGAGTTGTACGGGGTGGCACTGAATGGTATGACAAGGGTCTTTGTGAAGTTCATAAGGGCCGGTTTCTACTACAGCATTGTCGACGAATTTCAAGAACTGAGAATGAGCGTAAATTCGGCAGTGGAGGTGTGCATGCATGATGTCTCTAAGTATTATACTTTGGTGAAGGTACAAAATGCACCTTTTGAGGTGACAGCATATAGCCTTCAGGATGTTTTCAGCAGTTATGGGACTGAACATTCAAATAGTATAAAATACCGACAGGTTCTTAGGTAAGACACATATGCAACAGTTAGGTATCTTTATTTCGAAACGCTTCGCCTACACAGTAGGCTTCTTCAGTCGAGTACAGAAAAGTTGATAGAAGCAGAAGAGACATTTTAATGTTAAATCTGTCAGACACTGCAACACAAGGGTATCTTGGTACAGACCTGAAATCAACTTCGACAACCTCTACTAGTGAGAACGGCTGGATTTGAGAGGTATGTATAATGTTCGCCAAGACCATAGTCCTGGCACGGGTCCCAATCTTGGGATGACCCGTCTCTGGCTCCCGATGGAGAAAGGTTTGCACAATGATGCGACGCATGCCGCTCAAGCGCCCCTCTGGTCAGTTCGACTGGTGCATCTCATAAGCGACACCATATGTAACTATGGACACTAGCGAGGAGGAGGATATGTCATTATCACAGGTAACAGCTTGTCTGGTTCGTTGACCCCATGGTACACTAGTGTGGCCGCAGTCATCTCTGGGTCCTCTTCGGGAGGGAATATCACCCCTAGTTGCCTGTGGAGTGTCTCAGTAGCTTCGCACTCTAGAAGATAGTGTGTTAGGGGCCGCTGGACAACGTGCTGACAGTACTGGCACATCTCCTCCTCAGCCTTGTCTACCATCATCTTGGCTGTGGGAAAGCCCAAACGAAGCCGATGGATGGCGGTACACTGCACTCTGGACCAGCTTCTATCATATGGAGGGGGTTCTCCCTGAGTCGCTGCTCGGTACCACTGTTGAGATGGGGTATCACCTAAGACCTCCCCCATAAGTTTCATGGCTCTGGCAGCCACCAGTTTGGTCTGTCGTAGGCTGATTGGGACAGTAATCCCAACATGTGGATAATCTGTTGCTGCGTTCTACTAGTGACCTTCGTCTCACCTCCTGGCGCTATATAAGGCTCCATCCTGTCACTTCAACTCCATATTGTTTCAGACTATGGAACAATGCTCTTCTCCAGACTGAGGGACTGACCACCTCAAAACTTTAAGGGTGATGGACTGATTACATCGTCTTCAAGTCTCTTCTGCTTCTATCATCTTTTCTGTACTCGACTGAAGAAGCCTACTGTGTAGGCGAAACGTTTCGAAATAAAGATACCTAACTGTTGCATATGTGTCTTACCTAACAACCTGTCGGTATTTTATACCATTTTAATGTTCAACCTTTAAGTCGTGCAAGAAAGGTATAAAATACCGACAATATGAAAGTTAAGATATATGTGCAACATCTGGATATCTTTATTGTAGTCCAGCCAGCAATTGGTGTCAATTGCTGGCTGGACAAATACTGTAAGGAAAATGCAACAACATTCATTGACAACTGGGACCTCTTCTGTGGCAGAAATAACATGTATGCCAGGGATGGGGTTCACTTATCTAGGTCTGGTGTGGGGGCACTGGCAACGGCAGTGGAGGGAGCTGTTAGGGCTTTAAACTAGGAATAGTTAGTGGTATGGGTTTTCTCGAGAACACAGTGAAGTCCCAGTGTAGTAATACTATGAGTTCTAGGAGAACTAGTAATAGGCAAAATGAGGTGGATATTGGAAAGTCAGTGACACTAGGCGATAAGGACAATAATAGGTTTAGTGGAAAAACTGAAATGAGCAGGAAGGGTAAAGAAAAAGTAGGGTCATTAAATGTGCATTATGATAATACCCGTAGTGCTAGGAATAAGATGGACGAGCTGAGATTAGTTGCTAGTGCAGGTAACATTGATGTATTTGCAATCACTGAGACGTGGTTTAATTCAAAAAGTCGAGACATGCCTGCAGAATGTCATATTCAGGATTTTAAATTGTTCCAAGTAGATAGAAGTATTGGGAAGGGGGGTGGGGTGGCGCTGTATGTCCGAGATCACTTGAACTGTTGCATTAAAACGGGTATTAAGTCTGAAGTAACTCATACAGAGTCTGTTTGGATAGAATTTTCAGAGGGACATAAAAAATTGATTTTAGGTGTAATATACCGTCCCCCAAACTTAGATAGGGACCAAGGGAGACTACTATGGGAGGAAATTGTTAAGGCCGCTAGGCACGATAACGTAGTAATTCTAGGAGACTTTAACTTTAGTCATATTGATTGGAATTTCTTGACTGGGAATCTACAAACGAATACTTAGAAATAGTTCAGGATTGTTTTTTGAAGCAGTTTGTCACAGAGCCTACAAGGGGAAATAACCTGCTTGACTTGGTTTTGGCAAACAAGGAAACCCTCGTAAATAATTTAGAAATTACAGAAGAACTCGGCACAAGCGATCACAAATCAATTACCTTTAGCATTGAATGGAAGTATGACAATAGGGATAATTCAGTACTGGTCCCAGATTTTCGCTTAGAGTAACGAAGAGAGCTATCAGTATGACAGCTTTCATAACACAATACATGCTGCCCAAAGGACATTTATCTCATATAAGGAAATTAGATCAAATAGAAATGACCCCAAATGGATTAATAATAGGCTCAAATATCTTTTAGGTCAGAAGGAATTTATAGGCGTATCAAAGGAGGTGAGGGTCATCTTATGAACCAGTATATTGACATCAAGAGGGACGTTAAAAGGGGATAAGAAAAGCTAAACGGGACTATGAAATTAAAGTTGCTAGGGATTCAAAAACTAACCCAAAAAGTGTTTTCCAGGTTTTATAGAACAAAAGTTAGAGATAAGATAGGTCCCCTTAAAAATAACTCTGGACAAGGAGAATGAAATGTGTTCTATTCTTAATAATTATTTTCTCTCGGTTTTCACTCAGGAAGACATTGACAACATCCCAGTTGATAAATTATGCAATATCACAGTCACCAGCGAATTTTTTTTTTTTTATTATCACCCCGGCCGATAATTCACTAATTCACATCACTGTCTTGCCAGAAGGGTGCTTTACACTACAGATTTTAAACTGCAACATTAACACCCCTCCTTCAGAGTGCAGGCACTGTACTTCCCATCTCCAGGACTCAAGTCCGGCCTGCCGGTTTCCCTGAACCCCTTCATAAATGTTACTTTGCTCACACTCCAACAGCACGTCAAGTATTAAAAACCATTTGTCTCCATTCACTCCTATCAAACACGCTCACGCATACCTCCTGGAAGTCCAAGCCCCTCGCACACAAAACCTCCTTTACCCCCTCTCTCCAACCTTTCCTAGGCCGACCCCTACCCCGCCTTCCTTCCACTACAGACTGATACACTCTTGAGGTCATTCTCTTTCGCTCCATTCTCTCTACATGTCCGAACCACCTCAACAACCCTTCCTCAGCCCTCTGGACAACAGTTTTGGTAATCCCGCACCTCCTCCTAACTTCCAAACTACGAATTCTCTGCATTATATTCACACCACACATTGCCCTCAGACATGACATCTCCACTGCCTCCAGCCTTCTCCTCGCTGCAACATTCATCACCCATGCTTCACACCCATATAAGAGCGTTGGTAAAACTATGCTCTCATACATTCCCCTCTTTGCCTCCAAGGACAAAGTTCTTTGTCTCCACAGACTCCTAAGTGCACCACTCACCCTTTTCCCCTCATCAGTTCTATGATTCACCTCATCTTTCATAGACCCATCCGCTGACACGTCCACTCCCAAATATCTGAATACATTCACCTCCTCCATACTCTCTCCCTCCAATCTGATATTCAATCATTCATCACCTAATCTTTTTGTTATCCTCATAACCTTACTCTTTCCTGTATTCACCTTTAATTTTCTTCTTTTGCACACCCTACCAAATTCATCCACCAATCTCTGCAACTTCTCTTCAGAATCTCCCAAGAGCACAGTGTCATCAGCAAAGAGCAGCTGTGACAACTCCCACTTTGTGTGTGATTCTTTATCTTTTAACTCCACGCCTTTTGCCAAGAAATGGTTATCAAACAGATAGACCGATTAAAGCAAAATAAATCCCCGGGCCCTGATGAACTTTTTTCAAGGTTTCTTAAAGAGTGTAAAATGGAACTCTGTGAACCTTCAACTAATATCTTTAATTTATCTCTTCAAACAGGTGTAGTGCCTGCTATGTGGAAGATGGCTAATGTAATTCCTATTTTTAAAACAGGGGACAAGTCGTTACCGTCAAATTACCGCCCAATAAGCCTAACCTCAATTGTAGGTAAATTACTAGTCAATTATAGCCGATAATATAAGAAGCCATCTCGATAGGCATAATTTGATTAATGATACTCAACATGGCTTCATCAGGGGCCGTTCCTGCCTAACTAATTTATTAACTTTCTTCAGCGAAGTTTTTGAGGCCGTTGATCAGCATAAAGAATTCGATATTGTTTATTTAGATTTTAGTAAGGCTTTTGATAGAGTACCACATCAGAGACTGTTGAAGAAAGTGGCTACCCATGGCATTGGGGGAAAAATGCTGTCATGGATCGAGTCATGGCTCACTAATAGGAAGCAGAGTGTGCATAAATGGGGTTAAATCTGAGTGGGGATCTGTAACAAGTGGCATTCCGCAGTGATCAGTTTTAGGCCCATTGTTGTTTATAATATATATAAACGACCTTGACGAGGGAATTACTAGTGACAAGCAAATTTGCTGATGACACGAAGATAGGTAGGATAATCGATTCAGACGTTGATGTCTCACAACTTCAGGAGGATTGCTGCGAATAAGAATTTTTTTAAAGAACTTCAGAATGTGGCCTGTTACCATTTATTTTTTATGCAACAAGATTTTTGGATCCGAGTTATTTAAAGGTATTTTAGAGTCTAGGGGAAGTAATTTCAACTGGGAAACTCCATAGAATAATATTCAAATTTATTAAAGTATTTAAATACAATACTTTATCTTCTCTTTGTAGTTAATGTAACTTAATACTTTGTACAATAAATTTACCATATACATTTAGTTCAAAATCATGGAAAATCACATTAATAAGGAAGTTTGATTATTCTTCCTGTAATTAAGTCTTCATTAACATTTACGTCTTTGTCTTAACAAGACTGTAAACTCAAAATACAAAAGGTACAAGATTTAACAAGACCTTTGAATCTGGCCGTATAGTATCTCTATGGATTACTGAACTGACCAAGAATATAAATATCAAAAGAATCTTTCAGAGCAATGAGGAACAAACTGAGTCAGCTCTAGAGTCTAATTCTCAAAACCATTCAAATTGTACACCGTAAGAGCCAATATACGATCAGTTATCAGGGCTAGAGCAGGGAGCAGACTCACTACTTGCCAGTCTGTTGATGCGTCGTAAGGTTGGATCAGCTGACCCAAACGTCAGCCAGCTGGACATAAACAACTGAACAATTCACGAGACTTAAACTCTATATGTGATGAATGGTTTGAAAAACCGACAAGTTGAAGATTGAGACACTTATGCAGCATATGGGAATCTTTATTCAGGAAACGTTTCGCCATACAGTGGCTTCATCAGTCCAATACAAAGAGGAAGGCGTAAGGAGAGGAGGAGTATGAGGTAATCAGTCCCTCAGCCTGGAGTCGATGTGTTCAGTCCATCAATCTTGTAGAATGTACAGCATAGGGCCGTAGACGTGGCTTATATACTGTAGTGAGGTATTGGACTGATGAAGCCACTGTGTGGCGAAACGTTTCCTGAATAAAGATTCCCATATGCTGCATAAGTGTCTCAATCTTAAACTCTATATACACAAGAAATCCTACCTAACAATAATAATAAAATAAAGTGATAATAATAACAAAATAGTGATAATAACAAAATAGTGTAATAACAAAATAGTGATGAACATCAAAATGGTATACAATACCGACAGGTTGTTAGGTAAGACACATATGCAACAGTTAGACAACTTTATTCCGAAACGTTTCGCCTACACAGTAGACTTCTTCAGTCGAATACAGAAAGTAGGCAGGAACAGTAGAGATGTGAAGAGGATGTAATCAGTCCATCACCCTTGAAGTCGTAGAATTTGAGTCGTATTTCTTTTCGCTTAGACGAGGTTTATAGTCGTTTTAACATAATTTGTTTTCCAACACATTTGTAATGTTATTAAGTTTGGTTGCTGATGCAACGTATGCTGTAAAAATCTTGCAGTTGTTGATGCTTTATGCGCTTATGCAATTTTGTGTAATGCTTATTTTGTTATAGAGAAATGTTTTCGGATAATTATCAGATTTTGTTTTTAAGTTAAATCTCATAATCAGTTGCATGTATATATAAAGTTACGAAAATTTATGTTTGATCACTGCTGTGATCAATACGTGTGCGAATGATGTGGGTGTTTATAGATGAGTTTTCATGGGGGGGGGGCCGCCCCCTCCAACAGTTTTGTGTGTATATGTCAGATATATATTATCATTTTGTATAATGTGTGTCAGTGCATGGTGTGTATGTATTTTGCGTGTTTCAAAATTTTTCTCTTGCACTTGTGATATAATTCTTCGTAATATTGTCCAGATCCTGTATTATTGTGGTATTTAATATTTTATACTACCTTGTAATTTATGATGTTTTAAATAAAATATAAAAAAAAAAATCGAGTTCCTGACTATGGAACTGAACTTCTCCAGGCTGAGGGACTGACAACCTCAAATTCTACGACTTCAAGGGTGATGGACTGATTACATCGTCTTCACATCTCTACTGTTCCTGCCTACTTTCTGTATTCGATTGAAGAAGCCTACTGTGTAGGCGAAACGTTTCGGAATAAAGTTGTCTAACTGTTGCATATGTGTCTTACCTAACAAAATAGTGATGATAACAAAATAGTGATAATACCATGGTATTTTTTATATATTAACAGATAATAATATAACGCCGAAAGTCTCTATTTTAGCTATAAACGGGGACTTTCCCGCTATAATATTAAGTGATGAACATATTCTCTTACAATAGTTAAATAACACAGGATGACCAATTTCGAAGATATAACAAGGATTTAGACAAACTCAATTCGTGGTCAGAAAAGTGGCAGATGCAGTTCAATGTAGATAAATGTGAAGTTCTAAAGCTCGGAAATGTTCACAACCCTAGCACCTACCAGCTTAATAATGTTGAACTTAGCAATATAGATTGCGAAAAGGACTTGGGGGTTATGGTAAGCAGCAACCTTAAACCAAGACAGCAATGCCTAAGCGTACGTAATAAGGCAAATAGATTACTGGGATTTATATCAAGAAGTGTAAGCAACAGAAGTCCAGAGGTCATACTGCAGCTTTATACATCATTAGTAAGGCCTCACCTAGATTATGCAGCTCAGTTCTGGTCTCCATATTACAAAATGGACATAAATTCGTTAGAAAACATTCAGCGTAGAATGACTAAATTAATACATAGCATTAGAAATCTTCCTTATGAAGAAAGATTGAAGACCCTTAAATTACATTCACTTGTTAGACGAAGAATGAGGGGAGACATGGTCGAAGTGTATAAGTGGAAGATGGGTTTAAATAAAGGGGATACAGAGGAAATGGTATGGTGATACCGACAAGATGTGGAAAAAGACACTAATGTACAGTTCAGGACGTTTATTAAAGGAAACGTTTCGCCACGAGTGGCTTCTTCAGTCCTAATACAGAGAATTGTTGTTAAAGATTCGCCGGTATTTTCCCGGCCCGGGCCTTTTCCACGTGGTGGCCCGGCACTGGCTCCCTGTCTAGGGAGTGTCTGAGACCTAAGTCTTCCATGGGAGGAGGCACAAGTATCCCCTCATCTTGTGAGCTACAAGCTCGGGCTCAGGCACCAACCCTGCCCTAGAAGGGCTGGGCATGGTGTCGATCGTACCCCTCATCTCCGGGACCAACTGTCCCCAGAGAAAACTAAGAAAACGCATATATATAGTGGCAGGAGTCAGGTGAAGTGACTCGTGGGTAGACGTGGTAGTAGTAGTAGTAGTGGAACTAAGGAGGTGAGGTTAGAGAGGGAGCTGCTGACATCAAGTAACACCAGTTCCCAGGATGGGTAATATCCTCTTGCTTAGTAATTTTGAAATACTGTAACTACCGATTTTTTGCTTTATAGTGTTACTGACAGTGATTAGTGCAGCTTCAATGCATTTTCTCCGTCTTAAGTCGTCTTCTTTAATCACTAGTTTAGCTTCATTGAATTTCATGAGGTGTCCAACATCGTCCCTATGTTGAACACACGCGTTTTTGCGGTCATCATTTCTGCAAGCATTTTTGTGTTCTGCGATCCTAATGTCCAGAGATCTGGCTGTTTCCCCTACATATACTTTGTCACACCCCCCACATAGTATAGTGTAAATTCCTGCACTTGTGTCAGAATCATGCTTGGGTCTTTGCATTAGGTTTCTAATAGTAGTTGAAGAGCTGGTAGATATTTTAGCCAGTTTTCTGTCAAACATTTTTGAAACATTAGTGGCAACGTTGCTGACCGGTAAAACAATGTAACTTGGAGGCTTTTCTTCAACTTGACTGGTGTTGGTCTTGCTGAGGATACGTGTCGCACGTTTCCTGCAGTCACGTATGAAGTGTAGGGGAAAGTGTAGTGTACTGAAAGAGTTGGTGATGTATGTGCATTCTTCTTCGAGGAATTGCGGACTGGAAATTCTGTAGGCTCTCAGAAAGAAGCCAATAACTACCCCTCTTTTAGTTCTTGTGTCATGGTGAGAGAAGAAATGTAGAAGATCGTTCTTGTAGGTAGGTTTCCGGTAGACTTTAAAAGAAAGTCTGTTTTCCCCTGTGCGTAGGAGAACGTCGAGAAAAGGTAATTGGTTGTCCTTCTCCTCTAGTGTAAATTTAATAGTAGGTTCCAGAGTGTTGATGGTGTTGAGGATACCACGTACGTCTAGATTTTTGGGTACAATGACCAAAATATCATCAACGTACCGCAGTACGTACCGCCAGTCTTCTTGCCTTTGCTCCAGATTCTTCTCCACCACGATGCTGTGAACACTAACTCCAAGGCTGAGGGACTGATTACCTCATCTTTTGTATATAGTTCTACTGTCTTCTATTATGTCCTAGAATCTGTATTGATAAAGCCACTGGATGGCGAAACGTCTACAATAAAGATATTCAGATGTTGCACATATCTTAACTTTCACACCCTTTAAGTCGTAGATTTGAGGTTGTCAGTCCCTCAGCCTGGAGTAGTTATCTTCCATCGTCTGAAACAATCTGAAGAAATGAACGAACGAACGAACAAGTTCAGGTAAGATCCCAAATGGGATGAGTGGGGAAGACGGGACAGACGAAGAATAGCGCTGGAGAGGAGTGTTCATAGACGTAGAAATAGAGCCAGGGCTTAACTCAGCAGCGAAGGCGATCGTGGGACAGATATTGAGAAGAGAAATTCAGGTTCTTCTGTTGGGACTCCGGTGGGGTGAGCGGGGAGGAAGGGACAGGCGAAGTGTAGCGCTAGAGAGGAGTGTAGAACTGAGCCATGTCTTAACCCAAAAGCTAAGGCGAACGTGGGTCAGAGAATGGTACCTGTCAGAGAATGGTACCTGTCAGAGAATGGTACCTGTCAGAGAAGGTACCTGTCAGAGAATCCAAGGTTATTTGTAAATAGGGTTAGGAGCAGGATCATGCAAGGAGTAGAAAAGGTTGTTGGTTTGTGGGTCTGCGAATGTCTTCATCAAGGAGAGAGGTCCAGTAGTCATGTAGTATCTCAAGTTTCTGTCACTGAGCGTCTTCCAGTACAGATTCAGCGCAGGGATGTCTAATTGGGCATGGAGAGACTCGCTTTGTGGCGAAGTCTTCCCATCTGACATCAAGCACCGAGAGCAGCGCCTTGTTCTGGACATGCTGCAGTTTAAGTAAGTTTGTTTTAGCTGCAAGAGAGAGGGCTAGAGGAGAGCAAGTTATCAGAGGACGTATTAGGGATTTGTAGAGGTGTAGTTTGGTGCGTTGGGAGGCATGTTTCAGCTTGTAGAGGCCCGCAAGGGCCTTACTAGCTATTGCATGCCTTGAGTGAATATGACCGTGTAAGCGAAGAAGGTAGTCAAGATTAACGCCAAGGACAGTGACAGATTGTGTGATGGGGATGTAAGTGCAGGTGCCTGCTGTTTTGAGGTCGACAGGTAATGGAGGATCACGTTTCCTGTAGTTAAAATATGTAATGCTGGATTTAGCTGCATTGGTTTTGATCCTCCATTTTTGTTCCCAGATGGCTATCCTGTCGGCCTCATTTTGTGTTTTGTGTGTGTGTATATTGGCGTGAGTGATGAGTTGTGTAATGTCGTCTGCATAGGCTAGTGTGATGGAGTTGTGGTATACAGGTGTTGGAATGTCGTTAGTGTATAAAATGTAGAGGGTAGGGGAGAGGACAGATCCCTGGGGTACTCCGGCATTTAGTGTGAAGTAGTCAGAGTAACAGCCTTGGAATTTTATTCTCATGGTGCGACCATCTAGGAAATTGCAGAAGAGTTTACGAGGCAGGTTAAAGTTAGTGCAGAGTTTGTACTTGAGCCCTTGGTGTCAGACAGTGTCAAAAGCTTTTTCAACGTCTTTTGCAACCAGGGCTGTCCTGTTTCTTTGTTTTGTGTTTATATGGATGTAGTTGAGAATGATGTTAATGGCAACCTGTGTGGATCTGTGTTCTGAAGCCAAACTGGCCATCAGAAAGTAGAGAGTTGTGTTCCAGGTATCTGCGAAGGCGATGGTTGATGAGTTTTTCAAAGTTTTCTTAAAGTTTCGAGGAGGCTGATTTCCAACTCTGTTATTCCAAGATAATACACATGAAAATAAAACATGTCACACAAGCAGTGAACAACACTTCTCCTTGCATACACTACCATAATTGTATGCAATATTACACCTCGCAGAACATGCCAACCACTCACACCATATGCCCCTGGACGGGAGGCCAGCCCATTTCTTCCCATTAACTACAAATTCTGTAGATCGTGCAGCCGAAAATTTTGATAACCCTCTGTAAAAGCAGCATCCCATCTCCTACCATATAATTCCTTATTACGACATTTAGTTCTATAAAATGTCGCAGCCAGCACCTTCAACCTTTCACCTACACCCACATCCCTCAGAGCCCACAACGTGAACACGAAATCAGTTACTAAATATGCCACAGCGTTCGTAACCTGCGCTCCCACCCCATCTATGTCTAAGCTTAACACCCACAATACCTGCAACCCTCCCCCACCCACAAATTTAATAACCCTGCCGAACCATTCCCTGACACCCCTAGGCATTCACAAAAATGTACAACATGAAAGATGGTTTCGAATTCGCCACACTTGACACTCCTCACTCTCCCTAATCTTACGATTAAATAAAACGATCCCAGACGGCAAAATCCCATGTAAAAAGATACGTGACCTCACGTACACTCGGACTGATGCGCAACTTTCCGAGACGTTCCTAAATGTCACACCAAGCATACATCAGATATGCCCCTTCCACAGCAGCCACTACTGACCCCCCCCAACCCTCTCGAGCATACACAGCTTGATATGGGCTGGATCCTTCACCACCATGAAAACTCTTAACATCGCCTCCCCTACCTGTAAATTCTTCCTCGCCCACCATCGTTTCATGATCCTACGTTCCAGCGTAGATATGATCCTATGTTCCCCAGCCCTCCCTGGCCAGTCGGTAATGTAATTACCCCTCTGCTTAACCACTCACAACCAGATCCCCATATAAACCGAAAAACTCTATGCAACAATTTCTTGACATCTCGGTGCAATAACAGATACATCAGCACCACATGCCATAATTTACTATACAATAGCACATTTGTTACGATTACTCTTTGATGCAGTGTGAGATGTGTCGGCCTCAACCCTCCTAATCTTTTAAACACACTATCCACGACTCTCACCGAGTTATCCTCGCGCGCCACCATCGAATCATTAACGTATACGACCCCACAAATTTTAAGTTGATCCACCACGCTCCACCTACCCCTCACACCACCACCCATTTGATCCCAATTACCCAGCATCATAAGCTTAGTCTTCATGGCGTTAATCCCCATCCCTGTCGCCTCGCCAAATACATCCACTACCCTTTTCACCTGTAAGTCTACATCTTCCCCTACCAAAACCTTAGTATCATCAATGTAATCCACAATACCAGGTCACTCTTCACTTTCATAACCCCCCATACCCCCCAATACACTCGCCCGTGCCGCCCTATAAAAAGGATCCTGAAAACACATGAATAACAATTGTGAAAGAGGACAACCTTGTCTCAAACCCTACTCATCTGAACAGGCACAGCTAACCACCATTAACCTGTACACAGATAGACGCTCCCTTGTACAATGTCTGTGTCCAAGAGATGATTTCATTTCCAAAACCCTGCCAATGCATGAACTTCCACAACCTCTCTTTCGACACTATCATATGCAGTAGCCCAATCCAATGCTGAAACCCCACCCCCACCTTCTGTCCCTACATGCATGGTTAACTCCATTTCCGTGGCTGCTCTCCGTTGCCTCTGTTCCTGTAAAATGCAAGCTGAAGGCCTATAACACCCCCAGAGTACCTCCTCCATACCTTGCCCCAACAACCGCGCTCCATCAAAACGATCATTGTGCAAGCCCCTTATACATTCCTTTAAGTCCTCAATTTCCACTACAGGGTAACGCGTTCCATACCCCCACATAACAATCATCCAACTGTAATACCCTTCAAGATACCCCTGGAGCCCATACAACATTTGATTGTTCCCGCCCACACCGAGCATAATAATCCCGGATACGTGTTTAGCCTCTGTATCCCACCACCAAACTAATTCAGAATCTCCCTGGTGCTCCCGCCCACAAACCCTCCCACAGAGTCACGAAAGATTGACTACTCTCCTCCATTTTCAACAATTTAACATTCAATTTCCAGCAACTGCGACTCTGTTTGGGTAACCCCTCCCACCCCAAGTCCACAAGAACACCTCTATGATCTGGAAAAAACCACATCCACGATATGCACACTCTTAACTTTGACTGTACGAAGCACATACATTCTATCAAGTCGCGCAGCATACCCTTGATGCACAAAGGTAATGCTCAACCTCACCCCCTCACCACATCCATTAATCCCACCCCAGTCAATAAATCCTCCAAAACTCCAGAACAGTACCCACCTCCCCTGGGTTCCACATTCTTATGCCGTATCACGCAGTTCCAGTACCCACCTATGACTGCCACCACAGGTAGACACCGCAAATAGTAAACTAACACTCTACACAAAGGTGGTTTTGACACTTCCATCATTCTCAGCCGGCCCGTACACGCACGCGAAAGCTGCCTTCTCCCTTCCCCATAGACCTTCCACTCGTAATATCCTCCCCTTGCCACCCTCGCAATGCCTTAAAACAAACGAGTCTCATCATGATGGCCACTCCTTCAACGTCATAGCATCCTCCACATACACGTTATAACCATCTATTCTCGACTCACTACCTAATTTATAATTGTGTTCCTGTACGAACACAACATCAACATTATGACACACCAATAATTCCTTAAACCACACACACTTTCGTACCGACCGTAAACCATTGATATTTATTGTCAGGCACTTAAATTGGACAGTGGGGGGTTTTCCTTGTGATACTGACATTTTATCACCCGTTCTTTTATTTCCCTCTTTTCCTCCCCCCTCCCCCTCCTTTGAAGTACTTTTGACAATCCCCTGGACTTTAGTGCCACAGGGCCCTCGCTGCATCACATCCACCCAGGTTTTCTTCCCTGTGCGCTGGGCAGGCATCGTCCGAGTCTGAAAGCATGGCAGAATGCTTCGGTGTCGCACTTTCCGCCTGCATGTTGTCATCTACAGTGCAATCCTGATGGATTTCCACCTCCACAGTGTTTTTCAGCAAGGTGTCTGGAATACACACTTCCAGTTTCTCATCTTGTCCTACGTCCACCTACTCTGACAGTTCCAAGTCTAGGGTCGTGTCCGTCCCATGACACATACTCCTCTCTGGAAACAATGTATCTAGCACAGAGGCAATGGAAGCCCCTTCGTCGTTGTCATGCACATCTGGTAGAGCCTCGCCTACTACAGATTCTGCTTCCAAAGATGGGAACACCTCAGGGAGGGTAGCACACACCATGTGTCTCCGTGGACCTCTCAACTTCCTCACTCCATGACATTCCTGACGGATGCATCTGCGCACCAGTCACATCTTGCCTCGCTCCATCCTCACCTATCTCCTCGCTTTGTTGTCCAGCCCTGGCCCCTCGACGACGTTCGCATTGTGCCGCCATGTGGTCATATGCTCCGCACAACCGGCAAGTGCGACATTGCCCTACATATGACACGTCTTGAGTCTTGCATGACAAAAGAAGCGATTGGGTGACATAACATCATCTTCGCAGAAAACGTTCCTTCTGGTATCCCAGCATACGGACCTTCAGACCACCTCCCCGCTGTAGCCATATGTATGGTGCTATATTTACCCAATGCCGCCCGTATGTCAGAAACATCGGCCTCGAATGGCACGTTTCTGACCTTCACCCATGTATAATAGCTGGAGACGTCATGGAGCTTCACTGATACTGCATGGTTAACCTGTGAGATTAACCTCCTGGAATTTATCAACCACCTCATCATAAACATTAGCCGAGCAGAACTTCACAAAGATCCTCGACACGCTGTTCAATGCCATGCCACACACACAATTCCTCATTTGCAATACCAAAGGTGTTGCAAATTATTGCAGGCAATATTATCGCCGTCGATGGCCCAAGCACAGTCCCACGGGTCAATTCAATGCAGACAGTATTGACACGGCGTCTGCCTGCCAGCGCTATGTTGTGAAAATGAAACTGCTACCAGGCGACTATAGGGGGGCAGCAGTAATACACATCCTCTCTACTCAAAGGCTGAGAGATGACTATA
>NW_027199499.1:0-31530 GCF_038502225.1 Cherax quadricarinatus | reverse complement strand
TGTAACCTGTGTTTTGAATTTTCACACGGTCTTCCATATAGACTGGAGCCAAGAGGAGGGCGGAGCTTGCTCACATATGTCACCACAGATCATCCTTACCGTTTGTGTAAGATATTTTATACCGTCATCAAATTGTGGATATGGGAACGAAGATTCTGCTATGCTTCGTTGACCCACTCAAGTATTCTGAGAAGCTTCTAGAAGTTTACATCACAGCAGGTATCACTGCCATGCTTATTGGTTGTTCAAGGTTGTCTAACAGACGCACTTCCAGGCTCTTTCCTTACTTCTGAGAGTTGGTAAGTATGACACATGTGCAACAGTTAGGTATCTTTATTCTGACACGTTTCGCCTACACAGTAGGCTTCTTTAGTCGAGTACAGAAGCATAATTCCCCCTGTATTAAGATCCCAAGAAGTTGCAGTGTCAGACAGGATTGTAGATGAATGGTTCAGAGAACTGACACGTTGATAAATTAGACACATGTGCAACATTTGGGTATCTTTAATGAGGAAACGTATCGTCACACAGTGGTTTCATAAATCCATACAAAGGAGAATCGTGAACAGGAGGAGTTTGAGGTAATCAGTCCCTCAGCTTTGAGTCGATGTAATTAGTCTATCAATCTTGAAAAGAATACAGCATATGTACGAAGAAGTGACTTATATACTGTAAGCAGATGATGAGGTGCAGTAGTCGTAGGTGGTAACACATCCAAAGTGGAAGTAGGTCATGCCCAAGGACTGATGAAGCCAATTTGTGGCGAAACGTTTCCTCATTAAAGATACCCAAATGTTGCACATGTGTCCAATTAATCAACTTGTCGGTTCTCTGAACCATTCATCTACATTCCTGTTTGACACAGCAACATCTTGGGATCTTAATACTTGGGAATTCTTCACTTGCCTAATCCTTGGGCACGACCTACAGAAGAATAAGCAGAAGCAGTAGAGGTGCAGAGACGACGTTATCAGTCCATCACCCTTGAAGTGGTCAGTCCCTCAGCCTGAAGAAGAGATTTCCTCCATAGTCAGGAACAATGTGAAGTTGAAGCAACAGTATGGAGACATATACAGTCAGGAGATGAGGCGCAGCACACTAGTAAAAGAAATAATATAATCACTGAGAGGTCACGTCCCTCTCAAATCATACCATTCTCACTTGAAAAAGTTGTCCAAGGTGCTATCTCGTCTGTACGAAGATATCACTGTGCTGTAGTGTTGGTACTGTATACCATTTTAACATTCACGTCTGAAAGCTCTTTCTTGGTACTGTATATCCTTACACGACTCTGACGAACAGTCAGAATATTTACCTAAGTAGGATTAAAAGTATGATTTTTTTATTGTGGATTGTTGCCAGATGTTGTTGCCATTATACTTTGCTCTCCAGCATTTTCATCTTGTTATAGTACATTGTCTATTATCTGTGCTTGGTAACAGTTGGGAACATGGTAATCACAATGCCTGGCATTGTAACCAGAACTTTGCTTTGGTGCTGGGACCTTGCATGTCCTTCTTAGGGTGTTTATACCTGGAGAGGGTTTCGGGGTCAACGACCCCGCGGCTCGGTCTGAGACCAGGCCTTGTGGTGGATCAGGGTCTGATCAACCAGGCTGTTACTGCTGGCCGCACGCAAACTGAAGTACGGACCACAGCCCGGCTGGTCAGGTACTCACTTTAGGTGCCTCTCCAGTGCCTTCTTGAAGACGGCCAGAGGTCTATTGGTAATCCCTCTCATGTATGCTGGGAGGCAGTTGAACGGTCTTGGGCCCCGGGCACTTACTGTGTTGTCTTTAAGTGTACTCGTGGCGCCCCTGCTTTTCATTGGGAAAATATTGCATCTCCTGTTTGTCGCAACTGATGTTCCATATTTGTTCTCAATGGTAAAGATATATGTGATGAATGGTTTGAAAAACCGACAAGTTGAAGATTGAGACACTTATGCAGCATATGGGAATCTTTATTCAGGAAACGTTTCGCCACACAGTGGCTTCATCAGTCCAATACAAAGAGGAAGGCGTAAGGAGAGGAGGAGAATGAGGTAATCAGTCCCTCAACCTGGAGTCGATGTGTTCAGTCCATCAGATTGATGGACTGAACACATCGACTCCAGGTTGAGGGACTGATTACCTCATTCTCCTCCTCTCCTTACGCCTTCCTCTTTGTATTGGACTGATGAAGCCACTGTGTGGCGAAACGTTTCCTGAATAAAGATTCCCATATGCTGCATAAGTGTCTCAATCTGGTAAAGATATAGGCTGCTGTTTCATAACGGATAACTGGATAGTAATAATTTATATTTATATAAATTACTCATGTATTCTCTCACACAGTCCTAATAAATTGCAGCTATACCATGGTATGTATTTCACCAAAAATATTTTTAAGTAACTTGTTGATTTTTTAATATTTCATCATGTGTATCTGTAAAATGTCTTCCTTGGTAATAATCAACAACTTTTGGCCCATATTGTTTATTGGTAAAATTAGACTGAGAGACAGATATCGGTTTAATTACGACGAGTGTGCACGTCTGTTATAGTGAATTGCAATAGCACACCCTTCTCTCTCCCAGCCTCAGACCTCTTAGCAGAGATCACACCAGGAAGCAGCTCTAATGGAAATTCACACATACACAAGCTATTAAATCTCTGCACCAAATTCACCTTAAAACAGCAAATATTAGAGCCTACAAGGCTAGATAATACACTCTTCACTAACAACGACGATCTGATACGTAATATAACCGTATCAAAGACGATAGAGTCAGATCACAACATAACAGAGGTACAGACATGTATGCGAAGGGCTCCTAACCAGCAAAACGTGATCAGTTATGAGGGTGTCACCACAAAATTCAACTTCAGTAACAAAAACGTACAATGGGAACAAGTCAGCCATGTCCTAAAGAAAATAAGCTGGGAAGATATCCTAAACAACACGGATCCGAACCTTTGCTTAGGAAAAATTAACTCTGTAGCAGTTAATGTCTGCTCAAGGTACATTCCATTAAGAAACAGAAAGAAAGTAGTAAACTAGAAAGATAGAGACACTTCCTATACAGGCGAAGTCGAAGAATCACAGAGCTGCTGAAAGGGGCCAATAAATCTGAAATACGAAGAGAGGCACTGGTTAGAGAAATACCCAATATCGAACTTAAGCTTAAGGAATCTTACAGGATACAAGAATCTCAGGAAGAACGTATAGCCATCAATAAAATTGAAAGAAACCCAAAATACTTCTTCTCTTACGTCAAATCTAAAGGGAAAACAACATTCAGTATAAGGGTCAACAATCTAAATTAATTTTTTATGACCAAGACCCAAAATCTGGTCATTTAAAAAGTCTCTTATATTGTCCTAACCCCACAAGACTTCGAAAAGGCAATTAATGACATGCACATGCACTCTGCCCCAGGCCCGGATTCATGAACTTCCGTGTTCATCAAGAACTGCAGGAAGCCCCTGTCATGTACCTTCAGCATTCAATGGAGAGGGAGCATGGACACGGGTCATTCCACACTCATTATAAACAACAGACATAACCCCACTCTACATAGGTGGCAGTAAAGCCATTGCATAGATCTTCAGTCCTATAGCACTAACATCTCTTGTCATAAAAATCTTTGAAAGGATTCTAAGAAGCAAGATCACCAGTCACCTAGACACTCATCAGTTACCAAACCCATGGCAACACGGGTTTAGAGCAGGTCGCTACTGCCTGTCCCAGCTACTGGACCATTATGACAAGGTCCTGGATATTTTAGAAGATAAACAAAATACAGATGTAGTGTACACAGACTGCGAAAGCCTTCGACAAGTGTGACCACGGCATAATAGCGCACAAAATGCGTGATAAAGGAATGACAGGAAAAGCTGGTAGATGGATCTATAACTTCCTAACAAATAGAACACAAAAAGTAATAGTAAACAAAATCTGAGGAAGCTACGGTGAAAAGATGTGTTCTACAAGACACAGTACTCTCTCCCATTCTATTCCTCATTCGCATATCTAACATAGAGATGTATGCCAGAGTTCCGTGTCTTCCTTAGCAGATGGCACCAGATCTGCCATGACAGTGTCCTCCATCAAAGACACTGCAAAACTCCAAGCGGACATCAAAGAAATTTTCAGATGGGCCGCAGGAAAAAAATATGAAGTTCAATGAAGAGAAATTTCAACAACTCAGGTATGGAAAACTCGTTGAAATTAAGACTGTATGAGGGTATACAACAAATTATAACCTCACAATAAAGCGAAAATCTAATATGAAGGACCTGGGAATGATAACGTTAGGGGATCTCACCTTCTAAGACCACAGCAGTGTATCTATCTCATGTGCTAGAAAAATGAAGGATGGATAATGAGACCCTTCAAAACTAGGGACACCAAACCCGTGATAATTCTCTTCAAATCGCTTGTTCTCTATAGGCTGGAATATTGCTGTACACTTACTGGTCCCATCAAGGCAGGTGATATTGCTAACCTAGAAAGTGTACAGAGAGCCTTCGCGTCACACGTAAGTACGATCAAGCACTTAAATTACTGGGAACGGTTAAAATACCTTGATTTGTATTCCGTGGAATGCAGGCAAGAAAGATGCATGATAATATACACGTGGAAAATCGTAGAGGGATTACTACCAAATTTACACACGAAAATCACTCCCTACGAAAGCAAAAATCTCGGCAGGGGATGCAACATTACCTCATTGAAAAGCAGAGGCGTCAGGTGTACACTGAGAGACAACACAGTAAGTGTCAGGGACCCAAGACTGTTCAACTGCCTCCCAGCATACAGAAGGGGCATTACCAACAGATCCCTGGCTGTTTTCAAAAAGGCGCTGGACAGTCACCTGAAGTGAGTGCCTGACCAGCCGGTCTGTGGTTCGTACGTAGGTTTGCGTGCTGCCAGTAGTAACAGCCTGGTTGATCACCAGTAACAGTCTGGTTGATCCACCATGAGGCCTGGTCTCAGACCGGGTCGAAGGGGCGTTGTCCCCCGAAAACTCTCTCCAGGTATACTCCAGGTATTCTTTCAGGACCTCCACGTCCTCATCTAAGCCCTCGTTCAGACATACCTGGAGAGTTTACCTGGAGAGAGTTCCGGGGGTTAACGCCCCCGTGGCCCGGTCTGTGACCAGGCCTCCTGGTGGATCAGAGTCTGATCAACCAGGATGTTACTGCTGGTTGCACGCAATCCAACGTACAAGCCACAGCCCGGCTGGTCAGATACCGACTTTAGGTGCTTGAACTGTGCCAGCTTGAAGACTGCCAGGGGTCTATTGGTAATCCCCCTTATGTATGCTGGGAGGCAGTTGAACAGTCTCGGGCCCCTGACACTTATTGTATTGTCTCTTAACGTGCTAGTGACACCCCTGCTTTTCATTGGGGGGGATGTTGCATCGTCTGCCAAGTCTTTTGCTTTCGTTGTGAGTGATTTTCGTGTGCAAGTTCGGTACTAGTCCCTCTAGGGTTTTCCAGGTGTATATAATCATGTATCTCTCCCGCCTGCATTCCAGGGAATACAGGTTCAGGAACTTTAAGCGCTCCCAGTAATTGAGATGTTTTATCTCCGTTAGGCGTGCCGTGAAGGTTCTCTGTACATTTTCTAGGTCAGCAGTTTCACCTGCCTTGGAAGGTGCTGTTAGTGTGCAGCAATATTCCAGCCTAGATAGAACAAGCGACCTGAAGTGTGTCATCATGGGCTTGGCATCCCTGGTTTTGAAGGTTCTCATTATCCATCCTGTCATTTTTCTAGCAGCTGCGATTGATATAATGTTATGGTCCTTGAAGGTGAGATCCTCCGACATGATCACTCCCAGGTCTTTGACGTTGGTTTTTCGCTCTATTTTGTGGCCGGAATTTGCTTTGTACTCTGATGAAGTTTTGATTTCCTCGTGTTTGCTATATCGGAGTAATTGAAATTTCTCATCGTTGAACTTCATATTGTTTTCTGCAGCCAATTGAAAGATTTGGTTGATGTCCGCCTGGAGCCTTGCAGTGTCTGCAATGGAAGACACTGTCATGCAGATTCGGGTGTCATCTGCAAAGGAAGACACGGTGCTGTGGCTGACATCCTTGTCTATGTCAGATATGAGGATGAGAAACAAGATGTGAGCGAGTACTGTGCCTTGTGGAACAGAGCTTTTCACCGTAGCCGCCTCGGACTTTACTCTGTTGACTACTACTCTTTGTGTTCTGTTTGTGAGGAAATTATAGATCCCTCTACCAACTTTTCCTGTTATTCCTTTAGCACGCATTTTGTGCGCTATTGTGCCATGGCCACACTTGTCGAAGGCTTTTGCAAAGTCTGTATATATTACATCTGCATTCTTTTTGTCTTCTAGTGCATCTAGGACCTTGTCGTAGTGATCCAATAGTTGAGACAGACAGGAGCGACCTGCTCTAAACCCATGTTGTCCTGGGTTGTGTAATTGATGGGTTTCTAGATGGGTGGCGATCTTGCTTCTTAGGACCCTTTCAAAGATTTTTATGATATGGGATGTTAGTGCTATCGGTCTGTAGTTCTTTGCTATTGCTTTACTGCCCCCTTTCTGGAGTGGGACTATGTCTGTTGTTTTTAGTAGCTGTGGGACGACCCTCGTGTCCATGCTCCCTCTCCATAGGATGGTAAAAGCTCGTGATAGGGGCTTCTTGCAGTTCTTGATGAACACGGAGTTCCACGAGTCTGGCCCTGGGGCAGAGTGCGTGGGCATGTCATTTATCGCCTGTTCGAAGTCATTTGGCGTCAGGATAACATCAGATAGGCTTGTGTTATCCAAATTCTGTGGCTCTCTCATAAAAAATTTATTTTGATCTTCGACTCTCAGTCTGGGTAGCGGCTTGCTAAAAACTGAGTCATATTGGGACTTGAGTAGCTCACTCATTTCCTTGCTGTCATCTGTGTAGGACCCATCTTGTTTAAGTAGGGGCCCAATACTGGACGTTGTTCTCGACTTTGATTTGGCATAGGAAAAGAAATACTTTGGGTTTCTTTCGATTTTATTTATGGCCTTTAGTTCTTCCCGCGATTCCTGACTCCAATAAGATTCCTTTAGCTTAAGTTCGATGTTTGCTATTTCTCTGACCAGTGACTCCCTACGCATTTCAGACATATTGGCCTCTTTTAGCCGCTCTGTTATTTTGCTAGGCTCTTGTTCAGGTACAGTTTATTGCCACCTACGACAGTCGCTGGTGGAGAAGAATCTGACTCAGGGTTAGCAGACTGAGCACTGATGTCAGGTGTACCGGGCAGGTGTAAGAACAGTGATGTCAGGTGTACTGAGTATCTGGAGTTGACAGAACAAAGGCTTGCTTCGTTGTTGGGTAATCGATGCGTACCTATTATGGTGGCCAAAGAAGTTGTAGTAGAGCTTTAAGTTACGGTGTTTCGAGCCTGTAGGCTCGCTGAATTCTGGTGCTAACAAATTCCCTGCAGTTGTTTGCTCTTATGCTAATTTAAGCGGAAAAATTCCAGGCCTTATCTATATTGTCCTATTATACCTGATATAGACCTATTCTGGTTATCTACAGTATCTTGAAAATCTAACCAAGAGAATCTCTTATAAACGATTCTTTTGGATGCGACCTTATAATACAGCCCAATAGTGTTGATTATCTGAGTTGAGGTTCTGACATTCTAAAATTCTTTCTGTAGAGGCGCCAAGCTTTTTTCTTATATATATATATATATATATATATATATATATATATATATATATATATATATATATATATATATATATATATATATAATATAGCCTCAACAATGCTTCAGAGTGTGTCAGGGAAGGATAGAGCCCGCCTCCTGGCAGTGAGAGCCCCTCATGCTGGGGACTTTCTGTTGGCTGTTCCCAACTCCAGCCTTGGCACACGCCTCGACCCACAGACCATCCGCATCGGTGTTGCCCTTCGACTTGCCGCCCCTATTCTCGCCGAACACAGGTGTATTTTTGGCAGTGAAGCAGCAGACCGATTCG
The DNA here is from genome assembly GCF_038502225.1 of Cherax quadricarinatus. NCBI lineage: Eukaryota > Metazoa > Arthropoda > Malacostraca > Decapoda > Parastacidae > Cherax > Cherax quadricarinatus. Next base: position 23,547 of record NW_027199499.1, on the reverse strand, counting down.
GGTACCATGGTCTTGTGTGCCGTAAATCCGAGGGAAAGATTACAAGACATGAGGAGGTTAATAACATTATCAAGAGGAGCCTCACAACAGCTGGATGCCCAGCAGTAAGGGAGCCACCCCAACTATGCAGATCTGATGGCAGCCAGAAGCGTCCAGATGGTATCACCCTTCAAGCCTGGACAGATGGGAAGCAGGTGGTGTGGGACTATACATGTGCATCTACCTTGGCTGATACTTATCTCCAATACACCAGGGAGGAAGGAGGGGCAGCGGCCAGCTTCAGGGAGTCCCAAAAGTCTAGAACATATGGAGAACTTGCCCATCATTATATGTTTGTTCCCATAGGCTCAGAGACCCTTGGCTCATGGGGAAAGAGTGCATCTAGATTCCTTAAGGAGCTGGGAAAAAGACTCATCAGGGTAACTAGGGATCCCAGGGTAGCTAGTTTTCTGTTCCAGCGGCTCAGTGCGGCTGTTCAAAGGGGTAATGCCTGCTGTATTTTGGGCACACGCCCCAGCTCTGAGGAGCTGGATGAGATTTTCGCCTTATAATCCGTGATACACACGTAACAACATGTACCTTATATGCCACCTTTATATCAACAATGTATCTCTTAAATCTTCTGTACCATATTATGTAATGAAATACAGTGGACCCCCGGTTAACGAACTTTTTTCATTCCAGTAGTATGTTCAGGTGCCAGTACTGACCGAATTTTTTCCCATAAGAAATATTGTGAAGTAGATTAGTCCATTTCAGACCCCCAAACATACACATACAAACGCACTTACATAAATACACTTACATAATTGGTCGCATTTGGAGGTGATCGTTAACCGGGGGTCCACTGTATTCCTATTGGTAAAAAAAAATATATATTAAAAGATGGGGTGGTAGGGGAAGTGGAATTTTCAAACGGCTTCAGGAAGAAATCCAAATAATCTTCCTTTAAGCCTTTTTATCCACTTCTCCGAGGCTATGGGTCCCACATCCTATATATATATATATATGTATATATATATATATATATATATATATATATATATATATATATATATATATATATATATATATATATATATATATATATATATATATATGATGAAGTAAAGGGTGTGATAAAAGAGAAAAAGGTAGCTTACGAGAGGTTTTTACAAAGCAGAAGTGTTATAAGAAGAGCAGAGTATATGGAGAGTAAAAGAAAGGTGAAGAGAGTGGTGAGAGAGTGCAAAAGGAGAGCAGATGAAAGAGTGGGAGAGGCACTGTCAAGAAATTTTAATGAAAATAAGAAAAAATTTTGGAGTGAGTTAAACAAGTTAAGAAAGCCTAGGGAAAGTATGGATTTGTCCGTTAAAAACAGAGTAGGGGAGTTAGTAGATGGGGAGAGGGAGGTATTAGGAAGATGGCGAGAATATTTTGAGGAACTTTTAAATGTTGAGGAAGAAAGGGAGGCGGTAATTTCATGCACTGGCCAGGGAGGTATACCATCTTTTAGGAGTGAAGAAGAGCAGAATGTAAGTGTGGTGGAGGTACGTGAGGCATTACGTAGAAAGAAAGGGGGTAAAGCAGCTGGAACTGATGGGATCATGACAGAAATGTTAAAAGCAGGGGGGGATATAGTGTTGGAGTGGTTGGTACTTTTGTTTAATAAATGTATGAAAGAGGGGAAGGTACCTAGGGATTGGCGGAGAGCATGTATAGTCCCTTTATATAAAGGGAAAGGGGACAAAAGAGACTGTAAAAATTATAGAGGAATAAGTTTACTGAGTATACCAGGAAAAGTATACGGTACAGTTATAATTGAAAGAATTAGAGGTAAGACAGAATGTAGGATTGCAGATGAGCAAGGAGGCTTCAGAGTGGGTAGGGGATGTGTAGATCAAGTGTTTACATTGAAGCATATATGTGAACAGTATTTAGATAAAGGTAGGGAAGTTTTTATTGAATTTATGGATTTAGAAAAGGCATATGATAGAGTGGATAGAGGAGCAATGTGGCAGATGTTGCAAGTTTATGGAATAAATGGTAAGTTACTAAATGCTGTAAAGAGCTTTTATGATGATAGTGAGGCTCAGGTTAGGGTGTGTAGAAGAGAGGGAGAATACTTCCCGGTAAAAGTAGGTCTTAGACAGGGATGTGTAATGTCACCATGGTTGTTTAATATATTTATAGATGGGGTTGTAAAAGAAGTAAATGCTAGGGTGTTCGGGAGAGGGGTGGGATTAAATTATGGGGAATCAAATTCAAAATGGGAATTGACACAGTTACTTTTTGCTGATGATACTGTGCTTATGGAAGATTCTCAAGAAAAATTGCAAAGGTTAGTGGATGAGCCAAGGTAGTAGGTTGGTAGACAGCAACCACCCAGGGAAGTACTACCGTCCTGCCAGATGACTGTGAAACAAAAACCTGTAACTGTTTTGCATGATGGTAGGATTGCTGGTTTCTTTTTCTGTCTCATAAACACGCTAAGATAACAGGGATATCTTGCTACTCCTACTTACACTTTGGTCACACTTCACAGACACGCACATGCATATATATATATACATACATCTAGGTTTTTCTCCTTTTTCTAAATAGCTCTTGTTCTTTTTTATTTCTTCTATTGTCCATGGGGAAGTGGAAAAGAATCTTTCCTCCGTAAGCCATGCGTGTCGTATGAGGCGACTAAAATGCCGGGAGCAATGGGCTAGTAACCCCTTCTCCTGTATACAATTACTAAAAAAGAGAAGAAGAAAAACTTTATAAAACTGGGTTGCTTAAATGTGCGTGGATGTAGTGCGGATGACAAGAAACAGATGATTGCTGATGTTATGAATGAAAAGAAGTTGGATGTCCTGGCCCTAAGCGAAACAAAGCTGAAGGGGGTAGGAGAGTTTCAGTGGGGGGAAATAAATGGGATTAAATCTGGAGTATCTGAGAGAGTTAGAGCAAAGGAAGGGGTAGCAGTAATGTTAAATGATCAGTTATGGAAGGAGAAAAGAGAATATGAATGTGTAAATTCAAGAATTATGTGGATTAAAGTCAAGGTTGGATGCGAGAAGTGGGTCATAATAAGCGTGTATGCACCTGGAGAAGAGAGGAATGCAGAGGAGAGAGAGAGATTTTGGGAGATGTTAAGTGAATGTATAGGAGCCTTTGAACCAAGTGAGAGAGTAATTGTGGTAGGGGACTTGAATGCTAAAGTAGGAGAAACTTTTAGAGAGGGTGTGGTAGGTAAGTTTGGGGTGCCAGGTGTAAATGATAATGGGAGCCCTTTGATTGAACTTTGTATAGAAAGGGGTTTAGTTATAGGTAATACATATTTTAAGAAAAAGAGGATAAATAAGTATACACGATATGATGTAGGGCGAAATGACAGTAGTTTGTTGGATTATGTATTGGTAGATAAAAGACTGTTGAGTAGACTTCAGGATGTACATGTTTATAGAGGGGCCACAGATATATCAGATCACTTTCTAGTTGTAGCTACACTGAGAGTAAAAGGTAGATGGGATACAAGGAGAATAGAAGCATCAGGGAAGAGAGAGGTGAAGGTTTATAAACTAAAAGAGGAGGCAGTTAGGGTAAGATATAAACAGCTATTGGAGGATAGATGGGCTAATGAGAGCATAGGCAATGGGGTCGAAGAGGTATGGGGTAGGTTTAAAAATGTAGTGTTAGAGTGTTCAGCAGAAGTTTGTGGTTACAGGAAAGTGGGTGCAGGAGGGAAGAGGAGCGATTGGTGGAATGATGATGTAAAGAGAGTAGTAAGGGAGAAAAAGTTAGCATATGAGAAGTTTTTACAAAGTAGAAGTGATGCAAGGAGGGAAGAGTATATGGAGAAAAAGAGAGAAGTTAAGAGAGTGGTGAAGCAATGTAAAAAGAGAGCAAATGAGAGAGTGGGTGAGATGTTATCAACAAATTTTGTTGAAAATAAGAAAAAGTTTTGGAGTGAGATTAACAAGTTAAGAAAGCCTAGAGAACAAATGGATTTGTCAGTTAAAAATAGGAGAGGAGAGTTATTAAATGGAGAGTTAGAGGTATTGGGAAGATGGAAGGAATATTTTGAGGAATTGTTAAATGTTGATGAAGATAGGGAAGCTGTGATTTCGTGTATAGGGCAAGGAGGAATAACATCTTGTAGGAGTGAGGAAGAGCCAGTTGTGAGTGTGGGGGAAGTTCGTGAGGCAGTAGGCAAAATGAAAGGGGGTAAGGCAGCCGGGATTGATGGGATAAAGATAGAAATGTTAAAAGCAGGTGGGGATATAGTTTTGGAGTGGTTGGTGCAATTATTTAATAAATGTATGGAAGAGGGTAAGGTACCTAGGGATTGGCAGAGAGCATGCATAGTTCCTTTGTATAAAGGCAAAGGGGATAAAAGAGAGTGCAAAAATTATAGGGGGATAAGTCTGTTGAGTGTACCTGGTAAAGTGTATGGTAGAGTTATAATTGAAAGAATTAAGAGTAAGACGGAGAATAGGATAGCAGATGAACAAGGAGGCTTTAGGAAAGGTAGGGGGTGTGTGGACCAGGTGTTTACAGTGAAACATATAAGTGAACAGTATTTAGATAAGGCTAAAGAGGTCTTTGTGGCATTTATGGATTTGGAAAAGGCATATGACAGGGTGGATAGGGGGGCAATGTGGCAGATGTTGCAAGTGTATGGTGTAGGAGGTAGGTTACTGAAAGCAGTGAAGAGTTTTTACGAGGATAGTGAGGCTCAAGTTAGAGTATGTAGGAAAGAAGGAAATTTTTTCCCAGTAAAGGTAGGCCTTAGACAAGGATGTGTGATGTCACCGTGGTTGTTTAATATATTTATAGATGGGGTTGTAAGAGAAGTAAATGCGAGGGTCTTGGCAAGAGGCGTGGAGTTAAAAGACAAAGAATCACACACAAAGTGGGAGTTGTCACAGCTGCTCTTTGATGATGACACTGTGCTCTTGGGAGATTCTGAAGAGAAGTTGCAGAGATTGGTGGATGAATTTGGTAGGGTGTGCAAAAGAAGAAAATTAAAGGTGAATACAGGAAAGAGTAAGGTTATGAGGATAACAAAAAGATTAGGTGATGAAAGATTGAATATCAGATTGGAGGGAGAGAGTATGGAGGAGGTGAATGTATTCAGATATTTGGGAGTGGACGTGTCAGCGGATGGGTCTATGAAAGATGAGGTGAATCATAGAATTGATGAGGGAAAAAGAGTGAGTGGTGCACTTAGGAGTCTGTGGAGACAAAGAACTTTGTCCTTGGAGGCAAAGAGGGGAATGTATGAGAGTATAGTTTTACCAACGCTCTTATATGGGTGTGAAGCGTGGGTGATGAATGTTGCAGCGAGGAGAAGGCTGGAGGCAGTGGAGATGTCATGTCTGAGGGCAATGTGTGGTGTGAATATAATGCAGAGAATTCGTAGTTTGGAAGTTAGGAGGAGGTGCGGGATTACCAAAACTGTTGTCCAGAGGGCTGAGGAAGGGTTGTTGAGGTGGTTCGGACATGTAGAGAGAATGGAGCGAAACAGAATGACTTCAAGAGTGTATCAGTCTGTAGTGGAAGGAAGGCGGGGTAGGGGTCGGCCTAGGAAGGGTTGGAGGGAGGGGGTAAAGGAGGTTTTGTGTGCGAGGGGCTTGGACTTCCAGCAGGCATGCGTGAGCGTGTTTGATAGGAGTGAATGGAGACAAATGGTTTTTAATACTTGACGTGCTGTTGGAGTGTGAGCAAAGTAACATTTATGAAGGGATTCAGGGAAACCGGCAGGCCGGACTTGAGTCCTGGAGATGGGAAGTACAGTGCCTGCACTCTGAAGGAGGGGTGTTAATGTTGCAGTTTAAAAACTGTAGTGTAAAGCACCCTTCTGGCAAGACAGTGATGGAGTGAATGATGGTGAAAGTTTTTCTTTTTCGGGCCACCCTGCCTTGGTGGGAATCGGCCGGTGTGATAATAAAAAAAAAATAGTGGATGAGTTTGAGAATGTGTGTAAAGGTAGAAAGTTGAAAGTGAACATAGAAAAGAGTAAGGTGATGAGGGTATCAAATGATTTAGATAAAGAAAAATTGGATATCAAATTGGGGAGGAGGAGTATGGAAGAAGTGAATGTTTTCAGATACTTGGGAGTTGACGTGTCGGCGGATGGATTTATGAAGGATGAGGTTAATCATAGAATTGATGAGGGAAAAAAGGTGAGTGGTGCGTTGAGGTATATGTGGAGTCAAAAAACGTTATCTATGGAGGCAAAGAAGGGAATGTATGAAAGTATAGTAGTAACAACACTCTTATATGGATGTGAAGCTTGGGTGGTAAATGCAGCAGCGAGGAGACTGTTGGAGGCAGTGGAGATGTCCTGTCTAAGGGCAATGTGTGGTGTAAATATTATGCAGAAAATTCGGAGTGTGGAAATTAGGAGAAGGTGTGGAGTTAATAAAAGCATTAGTCAGAGGGCAGAAGAGGGGTTGTTGAGGTGGTTTGGTCATTTAGAGAGAATGGATCAAAGTAGAATGACATGGAAAGCATATAAATCTATAGGGGAAGGAAAATGGGGTAGGGGTCGTCCTCGAAAGGGATGGAAAGAGGGGGTAAAGGAGGTTTTGTGGACGAGGGGCTTGGACTTCCAGCAAGCGTGCATGAGCGTGTTAGGAGTGAATGGAGACGAATGATACTTGGGACCTGACGATCTGTTGGAGTGTGAGCAGGGTAATATTTAGTGAAGGGATTCAGGGAAACCGGTTATTTTCATATAGTCGGACTTGAGTCCTGGAAATGGGAAGTACAGTGCCTGCACTTTAAAGGAGGGGTTTGGGATATTGGCAGTTTGGAGGGATATGTTCTGTATCTTTATACGTATATGCTTCTAAACTGTTGTATTCTGAGCACCTCTGCAAAAGCAGTGATAATGTGTGAGTGTGGTGAAAGTGTTGAATGATGATGAAAGTATTTTCTTTTTGGGGATTTTCTTTCTTTTTTTGGGTCACCCTGCCTCGGTGGGAGACGACCAACTTGTTGAAAAAAAAAATATGCATATATAATACATTTACAGAAAAAAAACATAAACATGAATACAATGGCACAATGTATCAAAGATCATGAATTTCCTCCAGCTCCTCCGAGGCTGGACGCGAGCCAAGTATGCAGCAAGCATTTCCCCTCTGGATGGCTACGCAGTGGCGCTGGAACATGAAAGTGGCTCCCCTTGGGTCCCTGGTGGTGTCGATGAGTCTGGAACCCAATTCTTCAAGGAAACGTATGGCATTTTATCCCCATGATCCCAAGGTCTCTGATCCCACTGGGACAAATTGATACTGTTGGCTAATGTCCCTGTACTTGCTGATCTTGTACTCCTCCCTGTGGTCAGCAGCTCCTCCCTGTCGCCCCACTCTGTGATGGATATAGGTGTCAGCCAGTGTGGACACACAGGTATAGTCCCATGCTAAGAGCTTGCCATTCTTCCAAGGATAGATGGTGATCCCGTCGAGGCGGTTTCTGGGTTGTGGGTATTGTTGGCTGCTAGTGATCGGGGCTCCCTCTCGGCAGGGCATCCAGCTATAGCAAGGGTTCTCTTAATGATGTCGTCGACCTCATTGTGTCTTGCATGCCAGCCCTTGGTTTTGGAACAGTTAAGACCATGTAGACCGTATTGGTCTGCTTGCACTTCGCCGCAAATACACGTATATTCTGTGTGAATTGGGGCAGCAAGGCGCAGAGCCACTGCAATACGGAGGGTCTTAGGGTCGAGTCGCATTCCCATTGCCGATATGGGAACTGTTTGGAGGAAGTCCCCAGAGTGATGTGCGCTCACAGCCTGGAGACGGGCAATCTCCCTATCTGATGTTGCAGCCCTGAGCATGTTGGCAAGCACCTTTTCAGCAATCGGGCCATCCCAGCTTGACTGTTTGTGAGCCAGTGCTGCACTAGGGTTTGGTGCTGGAGCTGCAAGAGTCTCCCATTCGGTGATGGCACTGGCATAGCTAGGGTCTTCTATTCCTGCTGAGTCACTGAGGGTATCGGGAAGAATTTGTCTTATCAACTCGTTTGATGCTATGGAAGAGGATAGGAAAGCTGGTAGAGCAACCTGGGAGGATCTGCGTACTCCTAGCTCTCCAAGCCTGACCGGAAGTGAGGCTTGCAACCACTGTCCATCGTCAAGGGAAAGATTCAATACACTCTCTAGTATATATATATATATATATATATATATATATATATATATATATATATATATATATATATATATATATATATATATATATATATACTACAGGTTCATGGATATCTTTCAAGTTCCTGAGGTGAGTTACCTGTCAAATTTGCATGCTGTTTGACAGTAACTGGAACACCTGGGTTCCAGACAATTAAGATACGTCTTGCCTCTTCTTGTGTATCTTAAAATGCTGCAATAGCTCCGGATATTGAATATAATCTAGCGACTTCGCGATGCTACGTCACTGCAGAAGAAAAAGTTTGCAATATTCGATAAAATTATGCGAGGAAAGAGTGAGTTCATAAGAGAGGAGAGGTATTGAGAGCAGTCCTCACTCACAGCCTGGTGGCTGGCTACGAGAGCAGACCTCACAGCCTGGTGGCTGGCTACGAGAGTAGACCTCACAGCCTGGTGGCTGGCTTCGAGAGCAGACCTCACAGCCTGGTGGCTGGCTAAGAGTGCAGACCTCACTCACAGCCTGATGGTCGGCTACGAGAGCAGACCTCACTCACAGCCTGGTGGCCGGCTACGAGAGCAGACCTCACTCACAGCCTGGTGGCCGGCTACGAGAGCAGACCTCACTCACAGCCTGGTGGCCGGCTACGAGAGCAGACCTCACTCACAGCCTGGTGGCCGGCTACGAGAGCAGACCTCACTCACAGCCTGGTGACCGGCTACGAGAGCAGACCTCACTCACAGCCTGGTGACCGGCTACGAGAGGTGGGCTGCCTTCATATACAAATCGATTAATATCTCCCGTTTGTGTGTTATTTAATAATTACCGATCTAATGAAAATAGCTAACACGAGCCACAGTGAATAATTAATTATAACCAAGTTGTTTCATAACATCTATACGTATTTTTTTGTTCATCAGCTATAATTGTAAGTGATTCGCGTGAAGGTAATGTGGATGCCGGGATTCACAGGCTTGCTTTTAAATATTACTAATTTTAAATATTACTAATTTTGGTCATGTTCATCTCAAGGTACCGACTCACTTTACTGTTCATTGGTAGGAAACCTAGTGTTTATAAAAAGGATTTCCTTGACCAGCCCTTGTTGTTAAGAAATAATGTCGTTTTTGGCAGGGCCGGATTAAAGCCGGCTGAAGGCCTAAGCACAGCCCAATAATGGTGCCGCCTCGGCCCTGCCATGGCTTAGCTGGCAAAATATGAAGACTCAGTAAGTGCTGAAGGTGAAGTGCTGAATCAAATTTTCTTCATGGCCATTATCCTCCACGCCAGAACACACAACTATATTAAATAAAATTTGCTTTCTTTTTAATGTTTATTTACCACTAAATAGTAGCAAGCAACATAGGTCAGTTACTTATAACTAGAGCAACTGACAAACTATAAATTTTCATTACCATTTAATGCACTTTTTAATAAAACTATTAAAAGGGGATGCTATGTAATCCTACGGGTTTAGCGCTTCCCCCTTGATTATAATAATAATAATATTAAAAGGGGAAAAACTGTAAATTCAAAAATTTATTTAAAACGATTTTTAATCACCCACCAAAAGATTATAAAATATAATAAGATCTGATATTATTTCTACTGAAATTATGTGATCTTGGTACAGAAATCAATACTGGTAGACTTTTTTTTTCTCCCAAATACATATTCTGGTAGAGAAATATCATATGTACGAAGCAAATCATTTTATCCCACTTATTTTTATATTGAAGATACATAAAATTTCAATAAATATGGATCAAAAGACGCAAAGTAGTGCTTATTTTTGCCTACTTATAACTTTATTATTTACAAAGCTTCCTCCAACATTTTTGATCGCAAAGTCTTTGATAAAGTTCACAAAACCAATGTGGCATAATAAATCTGCTTCTATACTTAACAGAGACACGACATCCAGCCTATCTTGGTACATAGTTGTTCTGCTGGGATTTTTAATATGCTTGAGCTGAGAAAATGTACGTTCAGCTGTGCAATTAATGTTAAAAATATGCACAAGACAATGTCTATATTCAGAAACGCGAACTCTGTCTTTTGAAATTATTTTATAATGTTCAGAATGACTGAATCTGGTTTAACAGTTTTTATTGCACTGATCTTATTACGCACATGTGAGTGAAACTGCTGAAGTTCAGTATAGAAATTAGTGTCCAAGTCCTCTGGGTATATTCAGTTTGCTTTTGGGAACAGTGAGTGTAATTTTGAGTTTCAGTATATGAAGATACGCTATTTGGTATATCAGAAAAGGAAATCTGTTATTTCTTTGCACACCTGGAGTACAACTGGAGTGCACCTGGAGTGCACCTGGAGTACACCTAGAGTACACCTGGAGTGCACCTGGAGTACACCTGGAGTACACCTAGAGTACACCTGGAGTGCACCTGGAGTACACCTGGAGTACGCCTGGAGCACACCTGGAGTACACCTGGAGTACACCTGGAGTGCACCTCTCCTTTTCTCATCTGGATTTCTAGTTTCTCAACAATTGTGTAAAAGATGGTGATACGAAATTTATCTCTGGCATTCAAATCTACTCCTGGTGCGTCTCTCTCACTGAGTATCTTCTCTCCGGTACCTTTGCGCATTTGAGCTCCACTGTAATTAGCATCTGGTAATATATCCTTTGCAAGTGTTTCAGTTCTTTCAGTTTTCTCTTAGAGAAAATAACTGGTCAACTGATAACCCGTACAGATTTACACATATTTTATTAAGTTCACATCCTCATTTCGCAGAACTTGATTTTCTCTATCAAAGTTTTGAAGTTTATCTCAAATGATCAAAATATGATACAACAAATTCGAGCAATTGTATCTTATTTGCAATATTGTCAGTTTCTCTTCTAATCTTTAGAATCACTGCTGTTGCCATGTCATTTGCCTCTCATCTAGTATCAGTAGGATTTTAACACACACTTATTTTCAAGACAAACTTTAAGAACTTTCCACCGGTTGGCTGAGGCTGAAAAAATGTATAGAGTAAATGCACTCTAGAGGAAAAAATATCTGCCACTTGGTAGTAGTCAACCGCACTTCAGCCTACCAGATTTAGTGAATAGGCTGCACAGTGCACATTTTTTGTTAACAATATATGGCTAATTTATTTTCTTCTAAAATCTATTGCTGTATTCCCTTTTAACGCCAAGACATGCTAGCAGAGTTGTCGTAGGACTGACTTCTATACATTTTGAAAACATAGTATGCAAACTTCGCTTAAGTAATGAAACACCGGTATAACTTTTTAGTTCCAGAAAGGTTAAAGAAAGTTCAATAGGCTTCCCATCTTTTACGTATCGAAGTACAACACTTAATTGATCTGTATGTGATAAATCTGGTGTCGAGCCAACTGACTTGCTCAAATATTCAAAATAATTTACCTTGTCAACAGTTAACGCGTAGGCTTTTTGAGTCGTTAATTCAATAAGTTTCTCACAGGTAGTTTTGGACAGATAAAACGGATTTCCTTTCCCAGAATTTTCATATTTTGAAATATGCCCAGATAAAAATGGATCAAACTGACTTATGAGTTCCAGCAGCCCTAAAAAAAAAATCCTATTTTGCATCGAACCAAATCATTCATCTGTTCCTGGAAAAGCCAGGCTACGTTCATGTAACGTGTGAATAATGGCTATTGTACGCTCCAAGTCATGTTCCCTGTAACTGCACTCTTCTCTAAACCATGTCTACGAATTAAGTGTGTTAGCATAGTCTAGTTGAGTAATACTTCTTTCATGATGATCAGTTACAATAATATTTCGCCAGTCACTGAATAAAATGTGAAGACAATTTGGAATCAAAAAGTTTCCAAACAAAGGATTAAACTGACACTCTTAAAGGTGAATACAATATACTGTACACTCTCTTGTATTACTCTTTATTGGCTTTTACCTCAAAGAAAAAATTTTGTGGACAGTATCTTGTTTGCTACTATTAATGTCAAATGGCCCCTAGTGTTGTTGACTGTCACTGAGAACATGTTATTAGAAGACGGGGGGAATTAGGTGCCTCTCTGCAGCTATTAATGCTACTCTCTGCAGCCATCAATGCTCCTCTCTGCAGCCATCAACGCTCCTCTCACTCTGCAGTCATCAATGCTCCTCTCTTACATTCAGAACCTTCACACTCCTTTGCTAATCCTTATTTTCTTCTAATGGTTGCCTCGTGCCGGGTTGCGGAATATACTTTGGAACATGGGCAGGAACACAAGTCTGATCGACCTGGCTGTTGGGGCCGTGAAGCAAGGAAACAACTACAGGTAACTTCAAGGTAATCCTCTTCCCTACCCCCTCATTCACCTGCCATCATTCTCCTCCCATCACTCTCCTTCCATCACTCTCCTGCCATCACTTTCCTTCCATCACTCTCCTGCCATCACTCTCCTGCCATCACACTCCTGCCATCACTCTCCTTCCATCACTCTCCTTCCATCACGCTCCTGCCATCACTCTCCTGCCATCACTCTCCTTCCATCACTCTCCTGCCATCACTCTTTTGCCATCACTCTCCTTCCATCACTGTCCTTCCATCACTCTCCTGCCATCACTCTCCTTCCATCACTCTCCTGCCATCACTCTCCTTCCATCACTCTCCTGCCATCACTCTCCTTTCATCACTCTCCTTCTATCACTCTCCTGCCATCACTCTCCTGCCATCACTCTCCTTCCATCACTCTCCTGCCATCACTCTCCTGCCATCACTCTCCTTCCATCACTCTCCTTCCATCACTCTCCTGCCATCACTCTCCTGCCATCACTCTCCTTCCATCACTCTCCTGCCATCACTTTCCTGCCATCACTCCCCTTCCATCACTCTCCTTCCATCACTCTCCTGCCATCACTCTCCTGCCATCACTCTCCTGCCATCACTCTCCTGCCATCACTCTCCTGCCATCACTCTCCTCCCATCACTCTCCTGCCATCACTCTCCTGCCATCACTCTCCTGCCATCACTCTCCTGCCATCACTCTTCTGCCATCACTCTACTCCCATCATTCTCCTGCCATCACTCTACTCCCATCATTCTCCTGCCATCACTCTACTCCCATCACTGTCCTGCCATCACTCTCCTTCCACCACTCTCCTATGACTACGGGCCCCGTGGGACGATGACCTCTGGAAGTGACTCGTATTCTTGATTCCCTAACTCTCCCCTACTACACCGTCACTCTCCCCTACTACACCCTAACTCTCCCCCACTACACCCTAACTCTCCCCTACTACACCCTAACTCTCCCCTACTACACCCTAACTCTCCCCTACTACACCCTAACTCTCCCCCACTACACCCTAACTCTCCCCCACTACACCCTAACTCTCCCCCACTACACCCTAACTCTCCCCCACTACACCCTAACACTCCCCGATTACAGCCTAACTCTCCCCCACTACACCCTAACTCTCCCCCACTATACCCTAACTCTCCCCCACTACACCCTAACTCTCCCCCACTACACCCTAACTCTCCCCCATTACACCCTAACTCTCCCCTACTACACCCTAACTCTCCCCACTACACCCTAACTCTCCCGCACTACACCCTAACTCTCCCTCACTACACCCTAACTCTCCCCCACTACACCCTAACTCTCCCCAAATACACCCTAACTCTCCCCCACTACACCCTAACTCTCCCCACTACACCCTAACTCTCCCCCACTACACCCTAACTCTCCCCCATTACACCCTAACTCTCCCCCACTACACCCTAACTCTCCCCCACTACATCCTAACTCTCCCCCACTACACCCTAACTCTCCCCAACTACACCCTAACTCTCCCCAATACACCCTAACTCTCCCACGCTACACCCACACTCTTCCCCACTACACCATGGCTCTCCCATGCTACACCCTAACTCTCCCCCACTACACCCACACACTCCCCCACTACACTCAAGCTCTCCCTCACTACATCTTAACTCACTCTCACTACACCCTAACTCACCCTCACTACACCCACACTCTCCCACACTCTCCCCCACTATACCATAACTCTCTACCCACTACTCCCTGACTCTCCCCTACTGCACCTTAACTCTCCCTACACCCTAACTCTCCCCCACTTCACCGTAACTCTCCCCCACTACACCCACACTCTCCCTCACTACATCTTGACTCTCCCACACGACACCCTAACTCTACCCCACTACATCCTAACTCTCCCCCACTATACCCTAATTCTCCCCCACTATACCCTGACTCTCCCCTACTACACCTTAACTCTCCCTACACCCTAACTCTCCCCCACTACACCATGACTCTCCCTCACTACACCCTGACTCTCCCCCACTGCACCCACACTCTCCCCCACTACACCATAACTCTCCCCCACTGCACCCTAACTTTCCCCCACTACACCTTAACTCTCCCTACACCCTAACTCTCCCCCACTACACCCTAAGTCTCCCTCACTGCACCCTGACTCTCCCCTACTACACCTTAACTCTCCTTACACCCTAACTCTCCCCCACTACACCCAAACTCTCCCCTACTACACCTTAACTCTCCCTACACCCTAACTCTCCCCCACTACACCCTAACTCTCCCCACTACACTGTGACTCTCCCTCACTACACCCTGACTCTCCCATGCTATACCCTAACTCTCCCCCATTACGCCCACACTCTCCCCCACTACACCCTAACTCTCCCCCACCACACCCTAACTCTCCCCACTACACCCTGGCTGTCCCCCACTACATCCTAACTCTCCCACACTATATCCTGACTCTCCACCCGTTCCCTGACACTCCCCCACTACACCCTGACTCTCCCACACTACACCCTAACTCTCCCCTACTACACCCTAACTCTCCCCCACTACACCCTGACTCTCCCCTATTACACCCTAACTCTCCCGCACTACACCCTAAATTTTCCCCTACTGCACCCTAAGTCTTCCCCACTGCACCCTGACTCTCGAACACTACACCCTAACTCTCCCCCACTACACCCTAATTTCTGGCCTTCCTCTCAACCGCCGTATCTCTCTGTCACATTTTAATCTTATCGCAAAATTATACTGAATCTGGATTCATGTTGCAGCATAACGTCAGCGCTCAGCCACCATTAAATGTCTGTCAAAGGTAAATTTGTCACACATGTGTTTAAACTTTATGCTGTCATCCTTTACATGAATGGGATGATTTGTCCTATTTATTCCCATTTCAAATGAGAGAGAGAGAGAGAGAGAGAGAGAGAGAGAGAGAGAGAGAGAGAGAGAGAGAGAGAGAGAGAGAGAGAGAGAATGAGAGAGAGAGAACTTCCTACAAGCCTCCTCTGGGATGACTTCACATCGCAAAATAGCAAGAATATCTACGCTGTCTGGCTATTGTCCCAGTAGTTACTGCAGTGTTTGTGGGTATACCACATGGGACAAAATTCTTCTACTGCCACACAGATTGCATTCCAGGAGAGTTTTGTTGCAGCCAGGTTGAAAATTTCAGAAAATTGAAGGATATCCATAATCCTGTGGTATATGTGGATATAAGCCTGGAGCTACAGGAGGAAGGTTCAGAAGTCCTACCTCAAGGACTTCTGTCCAAAGATCAAGACTGCCCTCTTGGGCTGTGTTGTAAAGTTGCAGCTAAGATAATCCATCACAGGGAAGCACTTCATGAGCTCCTCAAATCATTAGATAACCTCCAAGCTATTGTAGAAGGTCAGTGCAAGCCTACATCAAGTGACGTAAGCTGATGGTGACACTCTTGACAAAGACTGGAAGTCCCACACTGAGATTAACTCATGGGTAAATAACTGGTGGAATTCTGTCATCGCTAAGGTCCCACAGACTGACAGAGTTCAAAACACTACCTTTGGGAATTCTAACAGAATTCCTCTGACCTCCACAGAGGGAACAAATCCTCTTCCCAGCAACGAAGGAAGCCTTGGATCTGTTAATTCTCCTACACCTGACATCTCTGCTTCAGCCACTGCCAGTCCACTTGACAGTGCACATACCATCTCTGATCCTACACCTGTCAGCACACCTGCCGACACTATTCCAGAATCTGGCAGCAGTGCTTCATCAGCAAGTTCTGAGTCAGGAGTTTCTCCACCAGAGATTGGTGCAGTTAATAATCAAGGAACTATCACTTCACCTGATCACCTACTGCGCCAAAGTACGAACAGCAGGGACACGTCTGTCAGAACTGGTAGAGGACGGGGCAGAGGACGTGGAAGAGGACGTGGAGGAGGAAGACATCTACAGCCGTCTCACACTCCACTAACACAGTTCCAGCGGCAGAACCTGAGGACAAATCTGCAAAACACAAGAGGTGCAACAAATCATAGTCCACCCTCCCAGGCACCTAGGCTGTGCTCTCGCTGTCACCGGAAGGGGCACACTGCCAACAACTGCCTGCGAGATACCAGGTGCAATTACTGCTCAAGAAAGGACATCAGGAGGACCAGTGTCGGAAGAAAAAGGAACTTGGCAGACAGGACCACCTGTTTAGAGACCTGTTCTCAGAACAAACCAGCAGGATCTCTGAATTGGTAAACACTCTCACACGTCACCCACTCAGCTACTCCTATCCCAGCCCAGCAGGTGGTATTGTGCCTTATACAAGACCACAGACCTACATCCCTGCAGCTGTCTCAGTACCCTACCTCTCTCAAGGGCAGGCACCTTACATGCCCTACACACCCACCACCTCAAGCTGACCACATCATCATGAGGAGCCAGTCTATCAGCATCCTGTCGGCCAACATTAGAGGTTTCATTACTAATGTTGGAGAGCTCACACATAGTTTTGTGAACACTCGACGTTCCGGCATGATAGCTGTTGTGGAAACATTTTTGGATGACAAGACTCCAGAAAATTTTGCAAGAATTGCTGGCTACACCTCATGGATTAGAAGAGATAGGCAAGGGCAAGGAGGTGTTGCTGTGTGCTTCTCTAAAAGTGTTCACGCCCAGCACATTGATGTTGCCACCCCTACACATCTTGAAATGATGTTCTTCAAGCTCTGCATAAACACTAGTACCTCTGTACTAGCATGTGCAATGTACAGACCTCAGTGGCAACATGCAGACCCCATCAACTTCCTAATGGAAAATATTGACTCCCTTCTGCTACAACACAACTGTCAACATATCATAATTGTTGGTGACCTCAACCAGCACCTTATACAGAGTGACTTTGATAACCTTCTTGCAGTGTTTGGCATGAGAAACTTTGTTGATTTCCCTACTCACATCTCTGGCTCCTCCCTTGACCCAGTAGTGAGTGATCTGGCAGAAGGCATAGTCACTTGTCAAACCCTCGGCTATGTTGGATCGTCTGACCACAAGATCCCAACAGAACGGGGTGAGGAGTCCACACGCACAACCTGGCTATGGGAAAGAGGTAATTGGCCAGCCCTTTGCTCTGAGCTCGCCACCACCGATTGGAATGCTCTTCTCCAAGGGGATGTTGACAAACAAGTGAAAGACTTCACTGGACACATCCTTAATCTACAAGAAGAACACATTCCTCACCAGCAATATGTGACGAAGCCTACAGATCAGCCTTGGTTTGGCTTTCGTTGTAGAGAGGCTGCTACTGCTAAGTACAAAGCATGGCGAAGGTATAAGAGACATCCTACCACCTATAACAGGAACTTGCACAGGCAAGCCTGTAGGCGTATGGGTGACGTTCAAAAGTGGGCCATTGCTAAATGGGAGGTGGACACTAAAATAAAGCTAGCATCAGGTAGGGTAGGCTCCAAAACCTGGTGGTCCCTGGTCAAGGACAGACAAGGTTATCTGCCTGATGAACTCATTCCACCTCTAAATCGACAGGATGGGACCACCTCTACTAGTATTCAAGAGAAGGCGGACCTCTTTGCTGAACACTTTACTTCCAAAATGCAAGTTCCTGATCCAGCAAGGGACCCTCCTTGGCTAGCTGCAAGAACTGTGTCAAAACTGTCAGTGGTGACAATAAGGCAGAAGGAGGTGCATTCCCTTCTTAAATCGCTTGACCAAGAAAAGGCTGCGGGCCCAGACAAATTGAGTCCAAGATTGCTGAGAAGATGTGCAGACCAGCTAGCAGCACCTCTAACTCGCATCTTTCAGCACTGCCTAGTACAGTGTATATGGCCCTCTCTATGAAAAGAGGCAAATATAGTCCATGTTCACAAAAAGAAGAGCAGAGCAGAAATCAGCAACTACAGACCAGTGTCACTCCTGTCAATCACTGGTAAGATCCTTGAGACAATAATCTCAAGACAAATGACAGAGTTTTTTGACTACCACTCACTACTTTGTGATCGTCAATATGGCTTCAGGAAAGGTTACTCTGTTGCTGATTTGTTGTTAAACCTCTCCACTAAGTGGCACCAGTCACTGGATGAATCCAAAGTCAGCTTTGTGGTAGCACTGGACATTGCTGGCGCTTTCGACCGGGTGTGGCACCAGGGCCTCTTAGCAAAACCTCAACCACTGGGAATTGCAGGCTCTACGCTGTCTCCTCAGTGATTACCTTCATGGTAGATCTATAAGTGTAGTTCTCAATGGAACGGAATCAGCAGGACATCCTACTGGGGTAAGTGTTCCACAAGGAAGCGTGCTGGGACCATTGTTATGGAATGTCTACTTCAACGACCTTCTTCATCTCATCCCAGAATCACATGCATATGCAGACGACTGTACACTGACATTCACTTATCCAAGAGAAGAAATGCCAGCTGCTCTAAGCTACATCAATCACCAGCTGAGAGCTATATCAGCTTGGGAAAATAATGGCAAGTAACATTTGCACCTGAGAAAACGCAAATGATGATGGCCTCTAGGCACCATGATGGAAATGCTGGTGCAGTTTTAAGGATGATTGGGAGGGTGTTGGCACCTGGAGAAGAAATTGATATCCTTGGGGTGAAATTTGACTCCAAACTAACCATGAAGAACCATGTTGTAAATCTTGCAAACAAGGCAGCCAGGAATCTTACAGCACTTCGCCGTATCTCGTATCTGCTTGACAGTAAGGGTTGCAAGATTCTGTACGAGGCACAAGTACGCTCACACCTTGAGTATGCTCCACTTTCTTGGTTTGACTGCCCCCCCTCTCATCTGCGACTGCTTGACAGAGTAGAGAACAGAGCAAGACGTCTCATCTCTCGCCTGGACCCATCCTGGATAGATCTGTCATTTCAGCAGAGCCTTCAACATAGGAGGGATGTGGGTGGCCTTACTGTTATGTACAAGGCCAATATTGTCAAAGTACCACACTTGGATCTACTTCGAGGACAGCGTGAAACAAGCTTTTATGCCACAAGACGGGCAGAAAGCAACAACTTCACTCTGGCTGTACCCTTCTCCAGAACATCACTCCATCTGAGATCATATATACCCAGGATAACTCGAGTATGGAACACATTCGTACAGCATAATGATGTCAACGAGATAAAGTCAGTTGATCAAATGAAAATGCTGGCCCACAGATGGGCTCCAACTTCATCCTGTTCCCTACTTGTATGTCTCATAACAATAAAAATGCTTTTAAATGAGCTGATGTAGGTAACAGCTCTTAGCTTGCCAATAAAGTTAGGAATTCTTAATCTGTAAATAGCTTGTCAATAAAGCTAGGGATCCTTAACCTTGTCAAACCCTGTGTAAAGAGAGAGAGAGAGAGAGAGAGAGAGAGAGAGAGAGAGCGCATGAACAATAATGATTCCTTTCTTGTAAGGAAAAAAATTGAAATTGATCCTTTTAGTCATTGATCAATGAACATTCAGTGTTTAAACATTCATATTTATTGTTGGTAAAAATCATATGACCTATTTTCTGTTGTGAAATATATATGTAAAAGTTGCAGAGATTAAAATATTTTTAATAACCTAATAGCTATTGCTAGAGAAGGTTTTTACATAACGAAAGTAACAGCTTGTAATTAAATGTATTAATTCGGACCATTGTAACGCAATAGTGTAGCGAGAGAGAGAGAGAGAGAGAGAGAGAGAGAGAGAGAGAGTTAGAGGAAGAGACAGACCAAGAAAAGGCTGTGGGCTCAGATAAGTTGAGCCTAACGTTACTGAGTAGATATGCTGACCAGCTAGCAGCACATTAAACTCGCATCTGTGAGCAGTGCCTAGCACAGCGTAAATGCCCTTCTCTGTGGAAAGAGACAAATACAGTCTCTGTTCACAAAAGGAAAAGCAGAGGGAAAGTCAGTAACTACAGACCAGTGTCTCTCCTGTTAATCACTGGCATGATTCTTGAGTCAATAACCTCACGGCAGATGACAGCGTTTTTCGACTGCTTCTTTGTGACCGTCAGTATGGCATCTAAAAAGGTTACTCCGATGCTGATCTTCTGTTAAACCTCTCCACTAAGTGGCACCAAACACTGAATGAATCCAAAGTTAATTGTGTAGTAACACAGGACATTGCTAGTGCCTTCGACCGAATATGGCACCAAGGATTCTTGGCAAAACTTCGAGCACTGGGAATCACCGGCTCTACACTATGTCTCCTCAGTGATTACCTTGAAGGTAATCACTGAGGAGACATAGTGGTTTTCAACGGGACACAGCAGACATCCTATAGGTGCAAGTGTTCCACAGGGATGTATGCATGGGCCATTGTTAATGAATATCTACTTCAATGACATTATTCACCTCATCCCAGAATTCCATGCATATGCAGACAATTGTACTCTGATATTTACTTAGAGAGAGAAAATGTCGGCTGCTCCAATTTACATCAGTCACCAGTGAACAGTTATAT
This sequence comes from Cherax quadricarinatus, assembly GCF_038502225.1. Classification (NCBI taxonomy): domain Eukaryota; kingdom Metazoa; phylum Arthropoda; class Malacostraca; order Decapoda; family Parastacidae; genus Cherax; species Cherax quadricarinatus. Next base: position 2,696 of record NW_027199499.1, on the reverse strand, counting down.
CAAGGGGTCGTCCAAGGGAAAGATGGAGGGAGGAAGTAAAGGAGGTTTTGTGAGCAAGGGGCTTGGACTTCCAGCATGCATGCGTGAGCGTGTTACATTGGAGTGAGTGGAGACGAATGATTTTTATGACGTGACGTGCTGTTGGAGAGTGAGCAAAGTAACTTCTATCAGCCTGGGGAAAACGATGGCAAACCGTATTTGCTCCTGAGAAACAGCAAATAATGATTTCTAGGCACCATAATGGTGATGCTGGAGCAGAGGTAAGTATGAATGGGATTGTGTTGGTACATGGGGACGAAATTTGACTCCATGGGATGAAATTTGACTCCATGGGGTGAAATTTGACTCCATGGGATGAAATTTGACTCCATGGGGTGAAATTTGACTCCATGGGGTGAAATTTGACTCCATGGGATGAAATTTGACTCCATGGGGTGAAATTTGACTCCAAACTCAGCATGAAGAACCAAGTTGTAAATGTTGCTAACAAAGCTGGCGGGAAGCTTACAGCACTTCTACAGATCTCGCATCTGCTCGACATTAGAGGTTACAAGATTCTGTATGTTCTGTAGTTTCTTGGACTGCCTACCTTCCATCTTATCTGCGACTTTCTTGACGTAATAGAGAAAAGAGCAAAACGGCTCATCTCTCGACTGGACCCAGTCTGGATAGCTGTCATTTCAGCAGAGGAGGGATATGGATAGGCTAACTGTTATTCAAAAAGGTAATGTTAAAGTACCACACTTGGCTCCACTCCCAGGACATCGAGAGGAGAGCTTTTACACAACAAGACGGGCAGCAAGCAGCAACTACACTCTGACTGTACCCTTCTTCAGAACATCACTTCACCTGAGATCATATATTCCTAGGATGACTCGATTCTGAACATATTCGTACCGTATAATAACATCAATGAAATTAAGTCAGTTGACCAAATAAAAATCGCTGGCTAATAGATTGCTTAAACTTCATCTTGTTCCAATTGGTATGTCTCGTGACAATAAAAAGACTTTCAAACGAGTTAATATAGGTAATAACTATTAGATTGTAAATAAAGTTAAGAACCTTAAACTAACATTGTAAAAACCTGTGTTCAAAGAGAGAGAGAGAGAGAGAGAGAGAGAGAGAGAGAGAGAGAGAGAGAGAGAGAGAGAGAGAGAGAGAGAGCAGGAAAATCAATTCTGCGTACATTGTGTTGCAGGTTTTGTGTAGTCATCTGTATTACAATCCTCGTTGATACTTTTATGTCCAATACTGTCATGGGCAGCGGTTGGGGCTGACATAACTTTGTGTTTCCTCTGTTTATTGCAGCGAGTATACTGTGTGTGGTTGTATGACAAAGTTGAGTCTGCATATATGGGACTTCATGCGGCAGTGCTGCATTGATGTTTACACTTTGTGCTTGTGTGTGTGTGTGTATGTGTATGTGTGTATATGTATGTGTGTGTACATAGTTGTACTCACCTAGTTGTGGTTGCGGTGGTCGATTCACAGCCCCTGGCCCCGCCTCTTAACTGGCCGCTACTCAGTCACTCTTCCCGTTCCGTGAGCTTCATCACTCCTCTTCTTAAAGCTATGTATGGATTCTGCCTCCACTACATCACTACCCAGCCTATTCCATTTCTTGACAACTCTGTGACTGAAAAAATACTTCCTAACATTCCTGTAATTCATCTGAGTCGTCAGCTTCCAACTGTGATTCCTTGTTGCTGTGTCCCATCTCTGGAACATCCTGTCTCTGTCCACCTTGTGTATGTGTTAGGTAAGACACATATGCAACAGTTAGGTATCTTTATTTCGAAACGTTTCGCCTACACAGTAGGCTTCTTCAGTCGAGTACAGAAAAGTTGATAGAAGCAGAAGATACTTGAAGACGATGTAATCAGTCCATCACCCTTAAAGTTTTGAGGTGGTCAGTCCCTCAGTCTGGAGAAGAGCATTGTTCCGTTGTCTGAAACAATATGAAGTTGAAGTGACAGAATGGGGCTTTATATAGTGCCGGGAGGTGAGACGTAGGTTGCTTTGGGAGGGCAGGTCCCTCTCAAACCCAGCCGTTCTCACTAGTAGAGGTTGTCGAAGTTGATGGTCTGTACCAAGATACCCTTGTGTTGCAGTGTCTGACAGAATGAACATTAAAATGGTATAAAATACCGACAGATTGTTAGGTAAGACACATGTGCAACAGTTAGGTATCTTTATTTCGAAACGTTTCGCCTACACAGTAGGCTTCTTCAGTCGAGTACAGAAAAGTTGATAGAAGCAGAAGATACTTGAAGACGATGTAATCAGTCCATCACCCATAAAGTTTTGAGGTGGTCAGTCCCTCAGTCTGGAGAAGAGCATTGTTCCGTTGTCTGAAACAATATGAAGTTGAAGTGACAGAATGGGGCTTTATATAGTGCCGGGAGGTGAGACGTAGGTTGCTTTGGGAGGGCAGGTCCCTCTCAAACCCAGCCGTTCTCACTAGTAGAGGGTGTCGAAGTTGATGGTGTGGGTGTGGGTGTGTTTATGTGCTCGCTTATTTGTGGTTGCAGGGGTCGATTCGTAGCTCCAAACCCATCCTCTTCACTTATTGTTTCTAGGTCCTCTCTTTCCCTGCTCCAGGAGTAATATAAACACAGGTTATGAATGACCTGTGACATGGTCGTAATGGGTTTTGGAACAATTCAAACTCAGCAGATAGACAATAATTTGTA